>NC_091175.1:42569445-42601945 GCF_040958095.1 Procambarus clarkii
GGAATTTAAACGGGTTTTTGTGAGACTTGTAAGAAATTAGTATAAGTTATTCTAGTTTGCGAATGTAATTGTATGTGTAGATGAGATTGTGATATATATCTATATAAATATAAATGTAAATGTTCCTTTGTTCAAAATTCGACATCTCCGAAAGTTCTTCACAGATTGCTTTGAAATTTTCACACAACCTTCCATTCGCATTCAAGCAGCATTTGATATAAATAATATACAGATGTCACGTCTGTGACAGATAAAAACCTTTTTTTTAAACTATGCTTTTCATGTGAGTTTTCATGTGAGGGAAATCTCCGAAACCCCATTATCAATTGCTTTGAAATTTTTACACAACGTTGCATTCGAATAGGCGCATTTTTTATATATCTTCTATATACATGCCTCACCTGTGTCAGGAAAAAACATGCTTTTTTGAAAAACAGCGCCATCTGTTGACCGTAGGAGCAACACACACTCTAATCTCCGAAAGTTCTTCATCAATTGCTTTAAAATTTTGGCACAACGTTCCATTCGATTACACACATGTTTTTATATACCTATTATATAGATGCCACACCTGTGACAGGTAAAAACTTTTTTTTAAAGAGTGCCATCTGTTGCAAGTAAGAACAACACATGATATACTAAATAAGTTACGATTCCATTTCAATGTTTCCAATTGCATTGATAAATATCATTTTAATTGATTTTGATTTATTTTCATTTTGATTTAATTATTTTGTGTGACATTGCATTGGAATTGAGCTGTGTTGTTTACATACTCTTCAGTTTGTGATTATTGTTTATTTTTTTATTTTTTTTTAGTTTTTCATTTATTTTTTTAACTGTTTTTCTTATATTTCAGTGATGGAAACATCAGATTAATTGATGTTCCCTATTTTCTAATGGGAACATCAGATCATTTGGAAATGCATCGGAAGAGGGAGTGGGGAATGGGGGGGGGGCGAGGGGACGAGAGTGGGGGATGGTGGGGATGAGGGGACAGGGGAAATGGAGAAAGGTGTGGAGGAAAAGGGGACAGGGAAGTGAGGCAAAGGTCCAGGGGAAGGACCCTCCCCCATCCCCACACCCAGGGAAGGATGTGGGGATGGGGGAGGGGGGGGGAATGGTAGCGAGTACGACGGGATGGTGGAATGAGGAATGAGTAGGAGGACGAGGGGACGTTGGAGTGGGGGATGGTGAGGAGGACGATGGGACGGGGGAGTGGGGAATGGTGTGGAGGACGAGGGGACGGGGGAGTGGGGAATGGTGTGGAGGACGAGGGGACGGGGGAGTGGGGAATGGTTGGGAGGACGAGGGGACGGGGGAGTGGGGGATGGTGTGGAGGACGATGGGACGGGGGAGTGGGGAATGGTGTGGAGGACGAGGGGACGGGGGAGTGGGGAATGGTTGGGAGGACGAGGGGAGGGGAGGGGGGAATAGTGTGTAGGACTGGTAGACAGGGGAGGGTTGCTGTGGCTCAGCAACGCATGAGCCACGGCAACACGTGACCGGGAACAGCTGGTATATATACATATATTTCTTCAAGTATTAATTTGAATTATGTTACAGAAAAATTAATAATCAGAAATACAGGTATATTATGAAAAGTTGAACTAGTAAACTTACTTTGATGCCCGCAGGTGAGATAGAGAATATCCTTGGGGTATCGAAGAGTGTTCTTGATGACAATGAACGTAGTCTTGATAACTTTGTGGTAAACTTTAATGTCTCTGAGTGTAGTCTTGATAACTCAAAGTGTATACTTGATGTGTTTAAGTGTATTCTTGTTGTCTTTGAGATTAACTTTATGACACTGAGAGTGCTTGGTGTCTCAAAGAGTAACCTTGATGACACTGCGTGTATCGTTGTAGTGTAAAGATGACTTTGAGAGAACAACTTTAGTTTTAAATATTGAGCAGAAATCACCTCTGACTATTTTCTTACTCGTGAAGTATGATGTTAGTTAAGAAAACTGATGAAATATTCCTTTTTGAATTAAGTTGACTGAAAGTTTGATCAGAGATATTACATAAAATTATAGAAATCGAAAATTATGGTAAAAAAAAATAAATCCTTAATTATAATATATCTGACATAGAAAACTACTACTTAATGGAAGTTACAAAAAATATATGAAAGGATACAAACGATAGGAAAAGTTGTACAAGTTAGTGTGAAATAATACTTAAAGTTGATTGTGACTATATAATGACATGACTTAGTAAGTATAAGACTAAGTATAGTTAAAATATGATGCCGGAATGTTACCCTTGATTATTGAAACTGCAATTGTAATTAAGATGTGAGATGAAAAGAATGACTTAAGATAATTGAAGTGGTGGTTGACGTACTGGAATGTATCATTAAATGCACGAAGATATACTTGAAAGTATGTCTGTTGAATGAAAACGATTGGTGAGCATCCTTTGAGGTCCTCGAATCTTTCTTTTATGCTCGCAGGTGAGTTAGAGAATAAGCTTGATGGATCTGAGAATAACATTGATCACTTGAGAATAACCTTCAGTGGACGAAGAGTAATTTTGATGTTAATGAGTGTAATCATGATGTCATTAAGGTCAACGTTGATGACTCTGAGTGTGTTCCTGATAACTCGAGGAGTATACTTGATGGTATTGAGTGTAATTCTCGATGTATGAGATTATCTATGATGATAAAGAAAATCTTTAGTGACTCGAAGAGTGAACGTGTTAATACTGAGTGAAATGTTGAAGTGTAATGATGACTCATGGAGTAAGTTAGTTTATAAAAATATAATGAAGACATCCTCTTTGTCTATTTTTCTTACTCCTGGAAGAATAGTGTAAGTTTAGAGAATGGGAAGAAAGATTCCTTTGACCATTTTTGAATGGTCATTTTAGCTAAAAATTGTTAAGCAAAGATTGTTTAGTCAAATTTTTACTGCATAAAGCATAGTTTAAGAGAGTTAGTAATAATAATAAGTTCGTAAGCAGAAAAGATCGTAACCTTTTATTTTACATAAACTTTGGTAAAAGAGTAAATAATTTGTAACAAATAAATACTTTTGTAATAAATAATTAGAAAGATTCCTATTCAACTTGGACTGAGAGAAATGGAAGTGAATAATTAAAGTGAAATATGTACCTATATTATTGGCATTGGCGAGCAGGTGGTGGCGGAAATTCTGACTCTAGACATTAACATATTAACATATTAACATACTAAGATTACTAACACCTAATATAACCAGCAAACCTGGTTATACTAGTTACATTCGTTAGTCGCTTTGTTCATTATGCAGTTTCTTATAATTATAGAAAATATGAATTGTATTGTACTTGTTTAAGTCTTATATTACCATATACTTTTATCATAGTAATCATGTCACCTTTGATTGTTAATGAGTATCTCTGTACTAACTAAGAGGGATTTTGATGAGCTAACTTGAAGTACTCCAACACTGACGCTGGTTACCACTCAAATCATTTGTGTGTATGATTATACATATATCATATATTATGTGCTAACTTCTCAAGAAGTAGGATATTGTAGCATAGTATAGCAAATTTTCTCCAGACTACTACCAACAGTACTTGTTCAGCATTTATGAACAAGAAGCCCAAGAAGGCTCAAACAAACAACCAGTATGTCTACTGCAGGAAAACTGAAAAGACCCTTTGAGGTCTTAGAGACCACTTGACCAGACAGATTAATAAATGCCAAGATCTGCGTCAACAATCTCCAGTTGATTATAATGAGCTGGAAGGCTCATCAGGCACCTACAAGTAAATTTGAGCAAGTCAAATGCCAAATATTTGTCAGAAATATTTATCTGAACTTGCCAACACCGAGTTATCGGAAATAGAATTAGACAAAGTTACGACTGAACTGACAGATTATGAGGATATCACCCGGGCCAGGTTACAGTCTTTCATCAATATAATTGCTCATTATAAGGCAACAACAACAACAACAGCATCACCTAATATAACACAACCAGAAGTTAAACTGCCTTCAATTAGTTTACCCACATTCCCTGGTACAGAGGATGAAAGTTGTCATAACTGCTGAAACAAGTTTATTAACTCGGTGGATTCTAAGCCCACCATCCCTAAAACCACCAAATTTAAATACTTACACGGTCAACTTAATGGAGAAGCTTTAAAGGTGGTATGTAATTTAACATTAACTAGTGATGGCTATGATAGCACAGTGCAGATCCTTAAGGATAATTATGCTAACACAGAACGAGCTGTCACACTTTTAGTTCAAAACATTTTTTACTTACCATCCACAGATGGAACTTCTGACTCACTTCAAGCCTTTAGATTGGAACTTGAGTCATTACTCAAGGCACTCAGCCTTAAGGTTGATCTAGAAGGTGCAGACTGGTTAACTAAAGTTATTGTAAGATACAAATTATCCAATAAAACATTGGAGAAGTTATGCACTTTACATAACAAATCTTCCCTGACAGATCAGGAGATCACAAAAGGTTTATGTTCTGTTATAGAACAGCAGAGAGCAAACACAGATGGTAAATCAACACCTAAACCTTCATTAACCACTCACAGTAAATCACAGAGTACACACAGTACTCCATATAATCCTAAACCATCTACCTCCACTCCAAGGTGGCAACAAGGTAGAGTGGTAACATACGTGGTGGTCCCTCCAAACCTACAGTTACCGTGTCACCCAAGGTGATGACTAACAATGGTGCTGTAGGTTGGATGACGTGTTCATTCTGTGATGAAGAACATTCCCATGTACAACTGCACTAAATACCCTGATCGCGTTACATGTGTAAAGCGACTCAAAAAGTTGCATAAATGTACCAGGTGTCTCAGGTCTCATAACCCCAACACCTGTGCGACCCACATGCACACCTGCAATAGGTGCAATAAGGATCAACACCACACAGCACTGTGTGGGGGCATAAGACCAAGGTCTCCCAAGCCCCAGGTGGAGAAGGAAACTTCAACCACAGTACAGTTCGGTAAAGTACGTCAGGATGTAAGTGCCCTTTCAACAAAGTCTGACAATAACGAAGCTTTGTCCTGCCCAACTACTCATCAAAACCAAAAGGACCAAGGTCACCACTCGAGGGTTATTTGACCGAGGATCCCAAAAGACATTTATCACCTAGAAAGTGACAGATGATCTAAAACTGAAACCTGTTCGACAGGGGAAACTGAACATACCAGGGTTCCAGACCAACACAGGACCCGAGGTCTACAAAGCGGTCCAGCCACTTGTACATTTAGGCGGTTGTGTCCGAATTGTACAGGCAATTGTTGTAGACAACACCCCATTTGACCTATAAGTTTATGGTCTAGGGACAACAGCCAAATTCCTACAAAAAAGGAATTAAATTGGCTGATAACAAAATAACATCTGATCACCTCCTCAATATGGGATTTCTTGTAGGTCCAGATTACTACCATAAATTCATCACTGAAAGTACAAAACGGCAGGGAAGCTAAATGATTTTAGCTTCTTTGTTAAGTAGACTTCCTTTGGCAAAGGAAAGCCTGTGTCCTTTGATTTCCTTATCCACCAAGCAGCTCAGTGTAGCTGGAGCATTGGCTAGCTCGAATGCTTTTTCAAACTGTCATTGGTCAGTTGACCAGTGAACACTTTGCTACAAAAACAGTTATTAATTTAGCACTACTTCTCAGACCTCCAGCTCCCGGGCCCGGATTGGACTTTATCAAAGCAGATTGGTGAAGTTTCAGGAAGCTCTCGAAACTTGGCACCAAAACTACACTCCTCCTGACAACACTGAAGAAATGGAAAAAGATTTAGTAAATGCAATACATAGAGCAGCAAATCACGCCATCCCCAAGAGGAAGACAATCACCCAACAATATAAGAACCATTGGTATTACTGTGATAGGATCAAAGAGCTACATAACAGACTAAATTGTGCACGAAAGAATTTCAGAAGAGATAGAACCGAAGCTAATCTAGGACTTCTTAGAGCTGACCGAGATCATGTGCACGAAGAAACTGCAAAATTCAAAGAAGAAAAATGGCTCGAGTGGTGTGCTGAGCTAAATCATCTTCTATCTCTGGGCGACCTCTGGAGGCAGACCAACAGGGCCGAGGGAAAATCGCCTCCTGCTCCGCTGCATCATGTTCATCCAGAGCAAGAAGCAGAAAGGCTAGCAAATCTATTTGCTTCAAGAGCCAGTTCCACTTAACTTCCTCAAGCAACTCTGACTCACCAACAAAGACTTCAAGCAGCAAGATGGAAAAAAATTGACGATGCTTTAGCCTTACCTGACGAATTAGACCAACCTTTCAATCTCTTGGAACAGTGCAATTATAGTTCCCATTCCAAAACCCAAAGACCCAGCAAATTCAAGACCCATCCCATTAACAAGCTGTCTGGCCAAAACTGCAGAAAGAATGGCCCTTAATCGAACTGAATGGAAAGCCAATCCACAACACCAAAATATGTTTGCTTACAGAAAAGGTGTTGGAACCACAGAATGCCTTACCTCCCTCCTGGATCAAATCAATAACAAACCTGGAATCCTTATTTTTCTGGTCCAGTGAGATTTTGTTATGTGTTAATTATACCTTCCTAAATCTTCTGTCTTCCAGTGACGTGTAGTGAAATTCACGCAGTCTTTCCTCGTAACTCATGCCTCTTAGTTCTGGAACTAGTCTAGTGGCATACCTCTGAACTTTCTCAAACTTAATCTTATGATTGACAAGGTGTGGAGTCCAAGCTGGAGTTGCATACGCCAGGATTGGTCTGATATATGTGGTGTAAAATGTTCAAATTGATTCCTTACATAAATTTCTTAAGGCAGTTCTGATGTTAGCTAGCCTTGCATACGCCGCTGATAATATTTGTTTGATGTGGGCCTCAAGAGACAGGTTTGGTGTGATATCAACTCCCAGATCTTTCTCTCTGTCCGTTTCGTGAAGGACTTCATCTCTCATTCTGTATCCTTTGGCTGGTCTGTTTCCACCGCCTAGTTTCTTTACCTTACATTTCTTGGGTTGAACTTTAGTTGCCATTTGCTAACCATTCCTTCAGTTTGACAAGGAACGAAAGCTTGACATTTTGTAACCTCTTGTTATCTTCCTCTGTCTAAATCCTCCTCAAAATTTCCCATCATCAGCAAACATTGAGAAGAGCAAGTTTATACCCTCTGGGATATCGTTTACATATATCAGAATCAGGATAGGTCCAAGGACTGATCCCTTTGGGACTCCTCTAGTGACGTCTCGCCACTCAGAGACCTCACCCCTCACAGTGACTCGCTGTCTTCTGTTGCTTAGGTACTCCTTTATCCACTGGATAAGTGGATAAGGAATACCTTGTCCCTTTTCTCCTGTCCGCGTCTCCAACTTGTGTACTAGTCTTTTATGGGGAACTGTGTCAAAGACTTTTTGGAAATCTAAAAATATGCAGACTTCCCACCCCTTTCTTTCTGCCTAATATTGGTCGCTTAGTCATATAATTATATTTAACCTGTGAGGCAAGATTTGCTCTCCCAGCATAGTAGACATGTCAGGGACACTGGCCTGTAGTTCAGTGCCTCCTGACTGACTCCCTTCTTGTACATCTACAATACATCGGCCGTCTTCCAAATTTCTGGCATATCTCCTGAGACTATTGACTAGTTATGCACCACTGAGAGTGGAGGGCACAGTGCTTCTGCTCGTTTTTCTAGTATCCAGAGTGAGATATCATCTGGCCTGCAACCTTTGCAACAGCCAATCCACTAGGCAACAAACAATGGCCTATCAAAAAATTCACTTAAACAAACTTCCTGTTAAATTTGATCTGAAAATGATCAACCTAACATAAGATTAAATGTAAGCCAGACAATCAGATTTAATATATATATATATATATATATATATATATATATATATATATATATATATATATATATATATATATATATATATATATATATATATATATATATATATATATATATATTATTAAGGACCTGCCCGGAACGCTGTACGTGCTAGTGGCTGCACAAGAATGTAAGAACTATTGTGTACATAAATAAATAAAACAAAAAATATATTCTCGGGTTGATTCCGTTTCGTTTCAATATAGTGTGCCTTGACCGACCGCCCGTTTTCTATTTGGCAGACGTTCGTTTTCTCCAATATGGATAACACTAATAAAATTCCTGCCAATTATTAGTATCATAAGAAAGAATTCCATGAGTTTCTCCGATGTGTGTAGTATCTTTTCCCCTCATGAATACCAGTTAGTCTACACACACACGCGCGCGCTCCGCCTTCACACGCTCCAGTTCCTGTAACTCCGGCGGCTTGTTCACGTTGTTGGGTGACGTCTGGCGGCCTCCTGTGATGTTGTTGACGGCCAGAGACCATCCGGCTCCACCCCCCTCCTATACTCTCCATACACCAGTCTTCACTACAGCTCATGACGATTACGAAGAGTTGAAAGCGCTAAGCTCTTATTGTGCATTACTGGATCAACGTTTTTTGTTTTATTTGATCAACTTTTTTATTTATTGCACATATACTAGCAGTACCCGGCCACGTGTTGCTATGGCTCATCAACGCATGTGCATAGCTTAGCCACAGCAACCTTCCTTGTTCCCCAGTCCTCCCCACCATTCCCCACTCCACCATCCCCTCTTCCTTCCCACCATTCCCCACTCCTCTGTCCCTTTGTTCTCCTCACCATTCTCCATTCCCCCCATCCCCTCGTCCCACCATCCCAAACTATCCCGTCCCCTCGTTCTTCCCCACCATTACCCCCTCCCTTGCCCCCTCGTCCTCCCCGACCATCTCTTCCGTCCCTTCGTCATCCCCACCATTCCCCACTCCCTCGTCCGATGTCTTCCCAAATGGTCTAATGTTCGCATCAGAAAATTGGGAACATCAAGTAATCTGATGTTCCATCACTGAATTATAAGAAAACAGTTAAAATATGAATTTAAAATATGAAAAAATATAAAAAATAAACTATACTAACGAAATGAGACGGTATGGTAAACAACACAGCTCAATTCCAAGACAATTCACACAAAAAAATTAATCAGAATCTATGAAAATTCAATTTAACAATCCACTCAGAAACATTGAAATGGAATTGTAACATATTTAGTATAGCATTTGTGTTGGTCTTACATGCAACAGATGGCACTGTTTTTCAAGAAACGCATAGTTTTACCTGTCACAGGTGTGGCATCAATACTTATACCTATGCAATGAACGGTATGGTAAACAACACAGCTTAATTTCAACACAATGTCACACAAAATAATTCAATAAAAAATAAAATAAATCGAAATCTATGAAAATAAAATTTATCAATGCAATCAGAAACAGTGAAATGGATTTCGTGACATATTAAGTGTAGTGTGCATGTTGCAATTATGTGCAACAGATGGCACTGTTTTAAAAAAAAACGCATGTTTATACCTGTCACAGGGGTGGCATCTATATAGTAGGTATATAAAAACACGCGCCTATTCGAATGCAACGTTGTGTCAAAATTTCAAAGCAATCGGTAAAAAAGTTTCGAAGATTTCCCGCATATGAAAACACATGAAAAAAATAGTTTTTCAGAAAAAGCATGTTTTTTATACAGTCACAGACGTGACATCTACATTTTATGTATATAATATCCTGCTCGGATGTCAATGGAACGTTGTGTGAAAATTTCAAAGCAATCGGTGAAGAACTTTCGGAGATTAGCGATTTTGAACAAACGAACATTTCCATTTTTATTTATATAGATAGATTTATAGATATATCTTTGGGGCTCACGTGAGGAACACAAATGCGAACAAGCCTGAATGGTCACAGGACTATATGCAATTGTGGTCTGACATTGTCACATTCTTAATCACGTGTTTATTTTCGTGATATACACACACATATATATATATATATATATATATATATATATATATATATATATATATATATATATATATATATATATATATATATATATATATATATATAAACAAGCCTGAATGGTCCCCAGGACTATATGCAACTGAAAACTCACACCCCAGAAGTGACTCGAACCCATACTGCCAGGAGCAACACAACTGGTATGTACAGGATGCCTTAATCCACTTGACCATCATGACCGGACATAAGGAAGTGATATTTAAGAATATTGATTCGATTGGTCTTAAGCTTTGTTACCCACTGAATTTTTTGGAAGTTTGTCGTAACAAAGCTCGTCGTACATATTATAATAATGTATGCAGTGAAAGGACTCGCCCAAAGAATGTGTTATGTTTACCATATTTCTCTGGGTTTGAGAATATTGTCAAGGCCTTGAAACTTTTTAATATAGATGTAATGTTTAGCTACGAAAACACTGTTGGTAAGCTATTAGTAAGGAACAGCCCTCGTAGTGATAATTGCGTCATTTATAAAATACCTTGTAAGGAATGTAATAAGTTCTATGTCGGGCAAACATCTAAAGATTTAAAATGTAGAATATCGCAACATAAATACTCTGTAAGACATGGCCAATTGTCTAATGCTTTGTTTGTGCATTTGTCAGAAAAAGCTCACCAAATTGATTGGGAGAGTGCGTCTTCAATAACATATTGTAAAAGCACCTATAACAGAAACATAATTGAATCCGCTTTGATACAGATCACCAAAGAAAGTAATTTGAATATTAGCAGTGGTCTATATAACTTAGATCCATTTCTAATAGATCAGCTAAAGGGCGATTTAAGTAGAATCATTGAAAAACATTTGTCTCACTAATTTATTGTATATATTTACCTCTTTATGTTATAATTACCTATGTATTATGCTTGTATGTCTGCTGTATCAGATGGGCCATTGGGCTACATCGGATGGGCCAATTGGGTGCATCTGATGGGCCAATGGGCCTTCTGCGTTGTCCAAGTATTGTACCTCACCTTACTTCACCACTCTCTCCTGCCTATTTATACCCATCACTCGATCTGTAAAATGACCTTCTGAAGATGTATTTAATATACGAAAGTACTTAAGGAAATTTCCTGTTTCATTTTTCCTTCGTGGTCTGACATTGTCATATATATATATATATATATATATATATATATATATATATATATATATATATATATATATATATATATATATATATATATATATATATATATATATATATATATATATATATATATATATATATATATATATATATATATATATATATATATATATTTATATAGTTATATATATATATTATTAAATATGACCGAAAAAGTAAGATTAATAATTCTAACACGAATTTTCTCAATCTTTCGTAAATTTGTTTTCACTGTTGGAGGTAAATCAAAAATCAATTCTCCAAAATTCATTTTTATTTCTAGTCTGACGCGACACGAGCGCGTTTCGTAAAACTTATTACATTTTCAAAGACTTTAGTTTACAAATACACAACTGAATAGAACTTACGCATCTCCGATTTTATATCTACATTTGAGTGAGGTGGATGGGGTGAGGTGGCATTAATAGGGTATTAATTTCATCAACACAAGACAGAACAAGAGGTGGCAATAATAGGGTATTAATTTCATCAACACAAGACAGAACACGAAACAATGGGTATTGAATAGAAGTGTTTGCAGAAAGCCTATTGGTCCATATTTCTTGATGCTTCTATATTGGAGCGGAGTCTTGAGGTGGGTAGAATATAGTTGTGCATTAATTGGCTGTTCATTGCTGGTGTTTACTTCTTGATGTGTAGTGCCTCGCAAACGTCAAGCCGCCTGCTATCGCTGTATCTATCGATGATTTCTGTGTTGTTTACTAGGATTTCTCTGGCGATGGTTTGGTTGTGGGAAGAGATTATATGTTCCTTAATGGAGCCCTGTTGCTTATGCATCGTTAAACGCCTAGAAAGAGATGTTGTTGTCTTGCCTATATACTGGGTTTTTTGGAGCTTACAGTCCCCAAGAGGGCATTTGAAGGCATAGACGACGTTAGTCTCTTTTAAAGCGTTCTGTTTTGTTTCTGGAGAGTTTCTCATGAATAGGCTGGCCGTTTTTCTGGTTTTATAGTAAATCGTCAGTTGTATCCTCTGATTTTTGTCTGTAGGGATAACGTTTCTATTAACAATATCTTTCAGGACCCTTTCCTCTGTTTTATGAGCTGTGGAAAAGAAGTTCCTGTAAAATAGTCTAATAGGGGGTATAGGTGTTGTGTTAGTTGTCTCTTCAGAGGTTGCATGGCGTTTCACTTTCCTTCTTATGATGTCTTCGACGAAACCATTGGAGAAGCCGTTGTTGACTAGGACCTGCCTTACCCTACAGAGTTCTTCGTCGACTTGCTTCCATTCTGAGCTGTGGCTGAGAGCACGGTCGACATATGCGTTAACAACACTCCTCTTGTACCTGTCTGGGCAGTCGCTGTTGGCATTTAGGCACATTCCTATGTTCGTTTCCTTAGTGTAGACTGCAGTGTGGAACCTCCGCTCTTTTCCATGACTGTTACATCTAGAAAGGGCAGCTTCCCATCCTTTTCCATCTCGTAAGTGAAACGCAGCACGGAACTCTGCTCAAATGCCTCCTTCAGCTCCTGCAGATGTCTGACATCAGGTACCTGTGTAAAAATGTCGTCTACATACCTGCAGTATATGGCCGGTTTCAAGTTCATGTCGACTAAGACTTTTTGCTCGATGGTACCTACGTAGAAGTTTGCAAACAGGACACCTAGGGGAGAACCCATGGCGACCCCATCTACTTGCTTATACATGTGCCCATCCGGGCTCAAGAAGGGTGCCTCTTAGTACAAGCTTGGAGTAGTTTCCTCAGAATATTTTCTGGTATGTCAAGAGGAGTACAGGCTGGATCACGATACACTCTGTCGGCTATCATCCCGATTGTCTCGTCCACAGGTACGTTGGTAAACAGCGATTCTACGTCCAATGAGGCTCTTATCCCTGTGGCCCGTGTGCCCCGCAGTAAGTCAACAAATTCCTTTGGAGACTTCAGGCTGAAGGCGCAGGGAACATAAGGAGTCAGCAGGCCGTTGAGTCGCTTCGCCAGTCTGTACGTGGGCGTGGGTATCTGGCTAATGATTGGCCGAAGTGGGTTTCCAGGCTTGTGTGTCTTGACATTTCATACGCATATCCAGGTTTATATTCCCCAATGATCTTTGGCAGGTGGAGTCCGGATTTCTTGGCGTTCACAGTTTCGATCAGTTTGTTGACCTTTGCTTTTAATTCGGCTGTAGTGTCCTTCGTTACCCTTTGGAACTTAGTTTGGTCAGAGAGTATGATATTCATTTTCACCAGATATTCGTCTTTTTTAAGAATGACATATATTGGCGACTTGTCACCTCTCCTGACATCTATCTCCTTGTTCTCACGAAGGCTTTTAGCTGCCGCTTTGAGCTCGGGGGACAGTATGGTGCTTCTGTAATTGCCTCGATTCTTTCCTCCTTCTGCAATAAGTTCTGCTTGTAAGGTATCTTTGGTAGTGACCCTCTTTTGTGTCTCGAGGTCGAATATGTCGTCCAACAGAATTTCCAACTCTACTTTCCGGGCCATCTCACTCGGTCTGGACATAACATGACAGTTTATGCCCAGATTTAGGAGAGTTACTTGGTCCTCAGTGAGGTTAATTCCTGCAAGGTTCAGGAAGCCGTCTCTTGGTCGTGGATTTGCCATAGGTCCTCCATATAATGTTGTTAGTTTCTTGATAATCTTTGTTTCAGTGCTGAGGTGATGTTGGTCTGTGAGGATGTCGAGGTGTTGTTCAATGCGGGTACGGATACTTTTGTCGATGTTGCTATTTCTCCACTCGTTTGTAGCATGAAGTAGTTGCGTTTTGTTGTCTTTGATTTCATTCTCTGCCTTGTGTATCTGATCACGAATCAGATCCTGGCAATATTTTATCGTGAAGGCTTGATTCCTTGCTGCTGGGTCGTGCGCTTTAATATTGCGCTTTAATAATAATTAATTAATACTACTTGGACGATGATGTACTAATGAGGAAATGGCGACCGGACAAAGCCGGCGCAGATAAGGTATGGTTGGAGAAGCACCAAGTGTTAGTGCCGAAGGAGTTTAGGGCGGCTGTGTTAGAACTAGCCCACTCCGTAGATATGGCAGGGCATTTAGGGGTGAAGAAGACCTTAAATAAGGTGCAGGAGCACTTCTACTGGCCGAACGTGTGGAAGGAGGTAAAGAAATATTGTAGGACATGTTTGGCGTGCCAACGTGCAGGTAAGCCGGCTCCGGCTATACCAAAGGCACCCTTAAAGCCCATACCGGCATTTGGCGAGCCTTTTGAGAGAGTCTTGATAGACTGTATAGGTCCGTTGCCGAGGACCAGAAAAGGCCACGAGTACTTACTGACCATAATGTGCACGGCCACCCGTTTCCCTGAAGCAATCCCCCTGAGAAGAGTGACGTCGAGAGCCGTTCTGGATAGACTACAGAACTACATTGCGTGGGTAGGAATGCCCAAGGTTATCCAGACGGACCAGGGGAGTGTCTTCCAGTCGAAGTTGTTTAGGGAAACTGTGAAAGGATGGAGAGTAGAGCAAGTGCGCTCGTCACCGTATCACCCTCAGTCGCAGGGAGCATTGGAGCGTTTCCATGGAACGTTAAAGAGCTTGTTGAGGATATACTGTGCTGAGGAAGGGAGTAGTTGGGACGAGGCATTACCATCCGTGGTGTTCGCCATCAGGGATGCGGTAGTAGAATCACTCGGATTCACCCCATTTCAACTGGTGTACGGACACTCCGTGAGGAGCCCAGTGGGCGCGCTGAAGGAGCAGCTCACCGTGGATAGGCCTAAGGTGGACGTGGGAAAATATGTGAAGACTTTTAGAGAGCGACTCTCTAGGGCCAGAGATTTGGCCAAGGAAAATTTGAGGACATCCCAGGCAGAGATGGTAAGGTACCACGACAGGAAGGCGAAGGGCAGGAAATTTCAAGAAGGAGATCAGGTGTTAGTCCTGCTACCGGTAAAAGGAAGTATATACGAGTCGAGATTTTGTGGACCATATACCATCCAGAAGGCATTAGGGGATGTGAATTATGTAATCCACATGCCAGATCGTCCGAGGAAGTCACAGGTTTGCCACGTGAACATGATAAAGAGGTACTATGACAGAGATAAGCCTCTAGGCGATGAAGAACCGATGGAAACCCCATTGCAGGCGACGGTGCTGTGTGGAGGAGACGGCAAAGGGATAGAAGAGGAGAACTGCAAGTTAGAGAGGGCCGATGGCGCGAAGATATCAAATACAGAAAGCCTGGCCAAGATAGGTGAGCGTCTGGGTCATTTGGAGGATGACCAACGACAGGAGCTAGTGGAGATCCTACGGAGGAATAAGTCGTTATTCACGGACGTGCCTAGAAGACACTGCGGAACGGTGCACGAAGTGAATGTAGGGAGTGCTGAGCCCATCAAGCAGCACCCTTACAGAGTTAACCCGGATAAAGCAGCGGCAATGAGAGCAGAAGTGAAGTATCTGCTAGATAACGACTTGGCAGAGGTTAGCGACAGTGACTGGAGTTCGCCGTGCCTCCTCGTGAAGAAGAGTGACGGCACGTACCGGTTCTGTACCGATTATAGGAAAGTGAATGCAGTCACGGTCGCTGACTCGTTTCCGATACCGCGCATTGACGATTGCACAGATCGGATTGGGAGTGCACGGTATGTCTCGAAGATAGACCTGTTGAAGGGATACTACCAGATTCCCCTGTCCGAGGAGGCCAAGAGGATCTCAGCGTTCGTGACACCCGACGGCTTGTACCAATATAAAGTAGTGCCGTTCGGAATGAAGAATAGTGGTAGTTGTTTTCAACGAGTAATGAATCAGGTATTACAAGGCGCAACCGGATGTGCAGTGTACATCGATGATATTGTGGTGTTCGCTGATTCCTGGAAGGATCACGTGGATCGACTTTTAGATTTGTTCGATCGGTTGGAGAAGGCCAACATGACGATCAACTTGGCAAAAAGCGAGTTCGGGAGAGCCCGCCTGGAGTACCTTGGATATATAGTAGGGCAAGGCGAGGTTGCTCCGGTAAGAACAAAGGTGGAGGCCATTGACAACTTCCCGGTGCCCAGGAGTAAGAAAGAATTGTTGAGATACCTCGGTATGATTGGGTATTACCGGAAGTTCTGTGAAAATTTCTCCACCATAGCCGCTCCTATGACGAGTTTGCTATCAAAGAGCAAGAAGTGGGAGTGGAATGGAACAGCACAAGAAGCGTTTGAGAAGACCAAAAGACTGTTGACTGAGGCACCTTTACTAGTGTCGCCAGATTTTGAAGCGCCGTTTACGTTGTTTGTAGATGCCAGTGATATAGGGGCCGGAGCTGTACTGACGCAGCAGAATGATGGAATTTATCGCCCCGTGTCCTTCTTCTCGAAGAAGTTCGTTAAGCACCAGAGGTCGTACAGTACAGTCGAGAAAGAGACTTTGGCCCTGGTGATGGCATTGAAACATTTTGAAGTGTATGTGAGTGGGGGGGGACACCCAGTGACGGTGTATACAGACCATAATCCCCTAGTTTTCCTGAAGAAAATGAAGCATGCAAACCAGAGATTAACCAGATGGTTTTTATCGCTCCAAGAGTATGACCTGGTGATAACGCACATAAGAGGGCGAGACAATGTAGTGGCTGATGCGTTATCTCGAGCCTAGCCACTAGAATAACTCTCAAAATAAGGGGAGGGGAGTGTTATGATCTCAGCCTGCAGGAGAAACGAGTCTCCCTCCTTGAGAGTTATTCATCAAGCCTGACCTGATTAGAAGGTCTAGCAAATATTGAGGGATAACGAATATGTAAAATAGTTGCTTGGATATGTATAACAGTTTGAGATTATGGGCAATGAAGGAGAAAACAGATAAATGACTGGCTAGGAGATGTGGACATTTTGCTGAAGGCGTGAGGCTCGCTTCCGGAGGACCTTGACCTCACTTGAGTGCCAGACATCGCAGGGGAAAGCCGCGCTCCGTGAGCTCCCGCCAGAAGGGAACCCCTAGTGATATATCTCGAAGAGAAGAGAAGTGTGTAGACGTGCCAGCTGTGGAACCGAGCTGGGAACGTTGTGGTCTCAAGTCCTGGTCGACGAGCAGAGTTCAATAAGCTGCTCAGAGGCATTTTCGTGGGCTGTGTGGAGCGCCCTGACCAGACGCCGTCAGAGGGAAAGCGCCCTCGACCAGGCGATCTGTGGTAAGCACGATATACGCCAGTTCATAGTGATTGCTTGTAGTTGGTCGTGTGCCCAGCGACAGTAGCGATGTTTATTTATAAGTTAGACATGTTTTAATAAGGCAGAAGGCCTGAAATAGGAGAGTGAAGAGGGAGGAGCACGGAGCGACGTCCATCCCCTCTGAGCTCTGACAGACGACTGAGGGAGCCCGGCTCCTGACGGAGGAAGACCCTCCCAGCGAGTGAGGACCGCCGCCGGGCGAAGTGGAGTATGGACCCGCCCAAAACGGGGGAGTCCACTCTCACTGTATGTTGAGAACAGATAGAGGTTTGAGGCAAGCATATTGTGTGGTTATTTTTGTTTATGTGTTAAAGGGGAACATTTTATTGGAGTGTCAATGGGTTGCAGGTTTGTCTTTGGGGAAGAAGTTGCTGAGAACTTCGAAGCCAGCCTAGATGAAGTAATTGATGAGACTCCAAGGTAGTGGAGGAGAGGACCTCGAGCTGTGAGGAGAAGCAGCAGTGAAGAGGAGTGTCATGTGCTTCTGTAGAGGTGGTGTAGCAGCCAAGAGAGCTGTGGAGGACCCTAGCAGAAGGGCGAAGCACCGTAGTTGCTCAAGGAAACTTCTTGATAGCAGCCTGGAGGAGCTGCATAGGATCCTGGTAGTGAAGCCCGGAAGAACCTAAAGATATTAGGGTAGTGAACTTCCAGAGGTGGAAGGGAAGTTCTGGTGGAATACTTGTAGGGAGTTGATAGTGTTTGGTTGTCAGTAGCGTGCAAGACGCAGTGAGAGGTGAGTGATTGTTGGTATTCTGATGTCAAGGAGTGTTTTACACTGAGGTTTAGAGTTACAGTCGTAGGCTGGATTACCTACAGACGTATGTGTTCGAGGACTGATAGAGTGATCGATTGATCATCGTTGTGTATCAATGAACATTTATACTGATATATGTTATTGCATTCATATGCTGATTTTCTTTGTACACGTTTATAGATACATATATATATTCTCTTGCTGATGGTGCAACAGTGTATGTAGACTTGATCAACTTGAGGAGGGTGATAGTATCAGGTGGTGAACCAGGAGATAGGATACCAGTTGATAAGCTGATGGTAGAGTTCTGGTTGTGTTGGAGTGCAACCTGATTGTAATATTATAGAGTATAGGATTCATTATTATTATATGTGTGTATGTATTGTGTATGTGCTTTGTCCAGTAAATGTATCCCAATTTGCTGGTGTTTGCCCTTGTCCTAGTGAGGCTTCCCAGGAGGTAGTAAAGAAGGAGAGAGAAAGAACCAAGAACCACTGCTGTGGACAGGGTAGGAGGTAATACTAGTAAGTCATAGGGGATTGAGGAGATCATATCTCATAAGGAGAGAGTGGGGAGTCACAGCGGCTCGAGTGGGTGTGTGCACGTGACAACGAGGCTAAGTGGTGGAGCCGCATCCCCTAAACGTGTGACGTTGAGCCCCTCTCCAAGAGCCAGAAGCGCCAAGGGTGATCTCCTAGTATAAGCACTCTACCGAGTTGTGGGTTGGGTTGTCCATAGAGAAGGATCAACGACGACAACACCAACCAACCCACAGTCTATAATAAATTGGGGGCCTGTGTCCGGGAGAGTGAACTGACACACCCACACCCTGTCCAAGAGTGGATTTGTACACCCTTGCTGAAATAAACTGCGTGACCGCAGGTGTATACTCTCTCTCTTGGGAAGACTCACAGGACAAGATGGATAAGGTGCAAGCGTTTGTGGAGTCAGGCAAGCCTGAGGACTTAGAAGGTTGCACGAGGGATCAATTGAAACAAATAGCAGAAAAATGTGGCATTAGGTTGAAAGCATCTAAAGTAGCTGGGATGAAGGATGAGATCCTGAGGCAGTTAAGAGCCAAGAGTGAAGCGGCAGAGCAAGGAGCCCAGAAAGGAGCTGAAAGTGGAAAGGAGGATGATGGGCAGGATGACATGAGATCCCAGGGATCGAGTAGGAACAGCAAGAGTAGCCGCAGTAGCAGGAGTAGCCGAAATAGGAGCTTGGAGAGATTCCAGTTAGAGCTCCAGATGCAGCAACAACGAGAGGACGAGAGACAGTTCCAGCTGGAAAAGATGAAATTAGAACTCCAGATGAAAAATGAAGCAGAGAAGGAAAAAGAAAAAACCAGGCTGGAAGTAGAAAAAGAGAAAACCAGACTGGAAATAGAAAAAGAGAAAGCCCAGGTCGAAAAAGAAAAAGCCCAGGTCGAAAAAGAAAAAGCCCAGGTCGAAAAAGAAAAAGCCCAGGTCGAAAAAGAAAAAGAGAGAACAAAACAAATGCAGATAGAAGCGAATAGAACCTTGGCTGAGCAAAGGATTGAACATGGGTTGCCAGAGAGCACCACCCAGGTATCACACCCTCCAGATGTTAGGGTTAGGGAGAAGGACATTCCCTTGTTTGTTCCCGAAGAGGCGGAGAGCTTCTTCGAGCATTTTGAAAAAGTAGCCAGCATCAAGGAGTGGCCACAGGAGGAATGGGCCCAGCTGGTCCAGTTAAGATTGACTGGTGCAGCCAGGGAGGCATACACCCAATTGTCACTGGAAGAGTGCCAGGATTATGCCACAGTAATGAGCAGCATATTGCGCTCGTTTCAGTTAACCCCAGAAGCTTATAGGAAGCGCTTCAGAGAGATGATCAAAGTTGGAGCGTGTACGTTTGCTGAGACAGCAAGAGATCTGGAAAGACGATTCCAGAAGTGGATTGAGGCTGCTGGAGTTGGATCTTACGCTGACCTGAAGCAACTGATGGCCATGGAGAAGTTCTTGGAGATGATGCATCCCGAAACAAAGTTCAAGATCCAAGAAGCAGGGATAAAGGAGGTGAAAGATGCCGCAGATAGGGCGGATATGATTACTGAAGCGTACAAGAGCTTAAGGGAGAACAGAGTAAGAAGCGAGGCGAGACGCAGCAATAGCAGACCCAGTGGAGTCTGGGGAGGAAGAAGTTTTGGGGGGCAGACAAGCAGACCAGCTAGTTTTAAGCCCCAGGAAGGAAAGTTGCCGAGTCCACCTGCTGGAGGTAAGCAGGAAAATAAAAATGTGCAGAGGAGACAAGAGTCCAATGAAGCTCCACAGAGTATGAGTAGTACATCTGGCCCGAGGAACTCCAATACGAGTGGGCAGAGTCAGAGCCACTCGGGGGCGTATAGGAGAGATTTCTCCCAAATGAGATGCTACAAGTGCAACAGATCAGGTCACATGATGCGAGATTGTCGGCAGGGCAAGAGAGTCGTGACCCTGACGACATGTGATCCCCGGAAGAAGTACGTTGATGTACAACAAGACAAACCACAGAAGGTAGATTTGATGAACGAGCGGTATAGGCCGTTCATTAGTAAAGGTTGGGTCGGCATAGAAGGTCAACCCGAGGTGGAGGTTAGTATCCTCAGGGATACTGGAGCCAATCAGAGCTTGATTCTGAGAGGCCTAATAAGAAATGATCGACTGTTAGCTGGCAGTAGGAGGATAAAGGTTCATGGGTTGTTGTCTAAGAGTGACATGCCCGTGTGTGCTGTCCAGTTGAAGTCAGATTATTTGTCGGCGGAGGTGATGTTGGGAGTGTGCCCCAACATACCTGTTCCAGGAGTCCAAGTGATCCTGGGGAACGACTTGTGTGGGTCCAAGGTGCTGCCAGAGCTGATAGTAAAAGCTGTGCCGGAGGTGAACCAGAAGGACCGCGGTACAAGTGGAACGCCGGACAAGATAGATCTAGCCAGCATCCTTGAAGATGAGGCAGAGGACAGTCAAGTCATCGTATACCCGGCCTGTGTAGTGACCGAGTCGGACGTAGACGCCGAGGAAGACATTGGAGATGATATGGCAGTGTCGACTCCACCAAGGGAGGAGGTCAACATGGACATGTCTGGGCTGTTCGACGAAGATCGAGCTCAGAAGAATGAGGATTCGAGGAGACAGGAAGTGAAAATGACCCTACCTGAAAAGTTCAGCGTGAACCGAGCGGACCTGATTAGGGCTCAGAAAGAGGAGTTTATAGATCTAATCAGGGAGGCAAAAGGGGGAAATTCATGTCCGGAGTCCCCCGTGTATTACTACTTGGACGATGATGTACTAATGAGGAAATGGCGACCGGACAAAGCCGGCGCAGATAAGGTATGGTTGGAGAAGCACCAAGTGTTAGTGCCGAAGGAGTTTAGGGCGGCTGTGTTAGAACTAGCCCACTCCGTAGATATGGCAGGGCATTTAGGGGTGAAGAAGACCTTAAATAAGGTGCAGGAGCACTTCTACTGGCCGAACGTGTGGAAGGAGGTAAAGAAATATTGTAGGACATGTTTGGCGTGCCAACGTGCAGGTAAGCCGGCTCCGGCTATACCAAAGGCACCCTTAAAGCCCATACCGGCATTTGGCGAGCCTTTTGAGAGAGTCTTGATAGACTGTATAGGTTCGTTGCCGAGGACCAGAAAAGGCCACGAGTACTTACTGACCATAATGTGCACGGCCACCCGTTTCCCTGAAGCAATCCCCCTGAGAAGAGTGACGTCGAGAGCCGTTCTGGATAGACTACAGAACTACATTGCGTGGGTAGGAATGCCCAAGGTTATCCAGACGGACCAGGGGAGTGTCTTCCAGTCGAAGTTGTTTAGGGAAACTGTGAAAGGATGGAGAGTAGAGCAAGTGCGCTCGTCACCGTATCACCCTCAGTCGCAGGGAGCATTGGAGCGTTTCCATGGAACGTTAAAGAGCTTGTTGAGGATATACTGTGCTGAGGAAGGGAGTAGTTGGGACGAGGCATTACCATCCGTGGTGTTCGCCATCAGGGATGCGGTAGTAGAATCACTCGGATTCACCCCATTTCAACTGGTGTACGGACACTCCGTGAGGAGCCCAGTGGGCGCGCTGAAGGAGCAGCTCACCGTGGATAGGCCTAAGGTGGACGTGGGAAAATATGTGAAGACTTTTAGAGAGCGACTCTCTAGGGCCAGAGATTTGGCCAAGGAAAATTTGAGGACATCCCAGGCAGAGATGGTAAGGTACCACGACAGGAAGGCGAAGGGCAGGAAATTTCAAGAAGGAGATCAGGTGTTAGTCCTGCTACCGGTAAAAGGAAGTATATACGAGTCGAGATTTTGTGGACCATATACCATCCAGAAGGCATTAGGGGATGTGAATTATGTAATCCACATGCCAGATCGTCCGAGGAAGTCACAGGTTTGCCACGTGAACATGATAAAGAGGTACTATGACAGAGATAAGCCTCTAGGCGATGAAGAACCGATGGAAACCCCATTGCAGGCGACGGTGCTGTGTGGAGGAGACGGCAAAGGGATAGAAGAGGAGAACTGCAAGTTAGAGAGGGCCGATGGCGCGAAGATATCAAATACAGAAAGCCTGGCCAAGATAGGTGAGCGTCTGGGTCATTTGGAGGATGACCAACGACAGGAGCTAGTGGAGATCCTACGGAGGAATAAGTCGTTATTCACGGACGTGCCTAGAAGACACTGCGGAACGGTGCACGAAGTGAATGTAGGGAGTGCTGAGCCCATCAAGCAGCACCCTTACAGAGTTAACCCGGATAAAGCAGCGGCAATGAGAGCAGAAGTGAAGTATCTGCTAGATAACGACTTGGCAGAGGTTAGCGACAGTGACTGGAGTTCGCCGTGCCTCCTCGTGAAGAAGAGTGACGGCACGTACCGGTTCTGTACCGATTATAGGAAAGTGAATGCAGTCACGGTCGCTGACTCGTTTCCGATACCGCGCATTGACGATTGCACAGATCGGATTGGGAGTGCACGGTATGTCTCGAAGATAGACCTGTTGAAGGGATACTACCAGATTCCCCTGTCCGAGGAGGCCAAGAGGATCTCAGCGTTCGTGACACCCGACGGCTTGTACCAATATAAAGTAGTGCCGTTCGGAATGAAGAATAGTGGTAGTTGTTTTCAACGAGTAATGAATCAGGTATTACAAGGCGCAACCGGATGTGCAGTGTACATCGATGATATTGTGGTGTTCGCTGATTCCTGGAAGGATCACGTGGATCGACTTTTAGATTTGTTCGATCGGTTGGAGAAGGCCAACATGACGATCAACTTGGCAAAAAGCGAGTTCGGGAGAGCCCGCCTGGAGTACCTTGGATATATAGTAGGGCAAGGCGAGGTTGCTCCGGTAAGAACAAAGGTGGAGGCCATTGACAACTTCCCGGTGCCCAGGAGTAAGAAAGAATTGTTGAGATACCTCGGTATGATTGGGTATTACCGGAAGTTCTGTGAAAATTTCTCCACCATAGCCGCTCCTATGACGAGTTTGCTATCAAAGAGCAAGAAGTGGGAGTGGAATGGAACAGCACAAGAAGCGTTTGAGAAGACCAAAAGACTGTTGACTGAGGCACCTTTACTAGTGTCGCCAGATTTTGAAGCGCCGTTTACGTTGTTTGTAGATGCCAGTGATATAGGGGCCGGAGCTGTACTGACGCAGCAGAATGATGGAATTTATCGCCCCGTGTCCTTCTTCTCGAAGAAGTTCGTTAAGCACCAGAGGTCGTACAGTACAGTCGAGAAAGAGACTTTGGCCCTGGTGATGGCATTGAAACATTTTGAAGTGTATGTGAGTGGGGGGGGACACCCAGTGACGGTGTATACAGACCATAATCCCCTAGTTTTCCTGAAGAAAATGAAGCATGCAAACCAGAGATTAACCAGATGGTTTTTATCGCTCCAAGAGTATGACCTGGTGATAACGCACATAAGAGGGCGAGACAATGTAGTGGCTGATGCGTTATCTCGAGCCTAGCCACTAGAATAACTCTCAAAATAAGGGGAGGGGAGTGTTATGATCTCAGCCTGCAGGAGAAACGAGTCTCCCTCCTTGAGAGTTATTCATCAAGCCTGACCTGATTAGAAGGTCTAGCAAATATTGAGGGGATAACGAATATGTAAAATAGTTGCTTGGATATGTATAACAGTTTGAGATTATGGGCAATGAAGGAGAAAACAGATAAATGACTGGCTAGGAGATGTGGACATTTTGCTGGAGGCGTGAGGCTCGCTTCCGGAGGACCTTGACCTCACTTGAGTGCCAGACATCGCAGGGGAAAGCCGCGCTCCGTGAGCTCCCGCCAGAAGGGAACCCCTAGTGATATATCTCGAAGAGAAGAGAAGTGTGTAGACGTGCCAGCTGTGGAACCGAGCTGGGAACGTTGTGGTCTCAAGTCCTGGTCGACGAGCAGAGTTCAATAAGCTGCTCAGAGGCATTTTCGTGGGCTGTGTGGAGCGCCCTGACCAGACGCCGTCAGAGGGAAAGCGCCCTCGACCAGGCGATCTGTGGTAAGCACGATATACGCCAGTTCATAGTGATTGCTTGTAGTTGGTCGTGTGCCCAGCGACAGTAGCGATGTTTATTTATAAGTTAGACATGTTTTAATAAGGCAGAAGGCCTGAAATAGGAGAGTGAAGAGGGAGGAGCACGGAGCGACGTCCATCCCCTCTGAGCTCTGACAGACGACTGAGGGAGCCCGGCTCCTGACGGAGGAAGACCCTCCCAGCGAGTGAGGACCGCCGCCGGGCGAAGTGGAGTATGGACCCGCCCAAAACGGGGGAGTCCACTCTCACTGTATGTTGAGAACAGATAGAGGTTTGAGGCAAGCATATTGTGTGGTTATTTTTGTTTATGTGTTAAAGGGGAACATTTTATTGGAGTGTCAATGGGTTGCAGGTTTGTCTTTGGGGAAGAAGTTGCTGAGAACTTCGAAGCCAGCCAAGATGAAGTAATTGATGAGACTCCAAGGTAGTGGAGGAGAGGACCTCGAGCTGTGAGGAGAAGCAGCAGTGAAGAGGAGTGTCATGTGCTTCTGTAGAGGTGGTGTAGCAGCCAAGAGAGCTGTGGAGGACCCTAGCAGAAGGGCGAAGCACCGTAGTTGCTCAAGGAAACTTCTTGATAGCAGCCTGGAGGAGCTACATAGGATCCTGGTAGTGAAGCCCGGAAGAACCTAAAGATATTAGGGTAGTGAACTTCCAGAGGTGGAAGGGAAGTTCTGGTGGAATACTTGTAGGGAGTTGATAGTGTTTGGTTGTCAGTAGCGTGCAAGACGCAGTGAGAGGTGAGTGATTGTTGGTATTCTGATGTCAAGGAGTGTTTTACACTGAGGTTTAGAGTTACAGTCGTAGGCTGGATTACCTACAGACGTATGTGTTCGAGGACTGATAGAGTGATCGATTGATCATCGTTGTGTATCAATGAACATTTATACTGATATATGTTATTGCATTCATATGCTGATTTTCTTTGTACACGTTTATAGATACATATATATATATTCTCTTGCTGATGGTGCAACAGTGTATGTAGACTTGATCAACTTGAGGAGGGTGATAGTATCAGGTGGTGAACCAGGAGATAGGATACCACTTGATAAGCTGATGGTAGAGTTCTGGTTGTGTTGGAGTGCAACCTGATTGTAATATTATAGAGTATAGGATTCATTATTATTATATGTGTGTATGTATTGTGTATGTGCTTTGTCCAGTAAATGTATCCCAATTTGCTGGTGTTTGCCCTTGTCCTAGTGAGGCTTCCCAGGAGGTAGTAAAGAAGGAGAGAGAAAGAACCAAGAACCACTGCTGTGGACAGGGTAGGAGGTAATACTAGTAAGTCATAGGGGATTGAGGAGATCATATCTCATAAGGAGAGAGTGGGGAGTCACAGCGGCTCGAGTGGGTGTGTGCACGTGACAACGAGGCTAAGTGGTGGAGCCGCATCCCCTAAACGTGTGACGTTGAGCCCCTCTCCAAGAGCCAGAAGCGCCAAGGGTGATCTCCTAGTATAAGCACTCTACCGAGTTGTGGGTTGGGTTGTCCATAGAGAAGGATCAACGACAACACCAACCAACCCACAGTCTATAATAATGAGCAATTTTTTTTTATTGGAGTTAAAATTAATGTAGATATATGACCGAACCTAACCAACCCTACCTAACCTAACCTAACCTATCTATATAGGTTAGGTTTGGTTAGGTAGCCGAAAAAGTTAGGTTAGGTTAGGTTAGGTAGGTTAGGTAGTCGGAAAACAATTAATTCATGAAAACTTGGCTTATTAGGCAAATCGGGCCTTGCATAGTAGGCTGAGAAGTGCGTTCTGGCTACTAGGTACGACATATATATATATATATATATATATATATATATATATATATATATATATATATATATATATATATATATATATATATATATATATATATATATATATATATACATGGAAAAGGATGGGAAGCTGCCCTTTCTAGATGTAACAGTCATGGAAAAGAGCGGAGGTTTCCACACTGCAGTCTACACTAAGGACACGAACATAGGAATGTGCCTAAATGCCAACAGCGACTGCCCAGACAGGTACAAGAGGGGTGTTGTTAACGCATATGTCGACCGTGCTCTAAGCCACAGCTCAGAATGGAAGCAAGTCGACGAAGAACTCTGTAGGGTAAGGCAGGTCGTAGTCAACAACGGCTTCTCCAATGGTTTCGTCGAAGACATCATAAGAAGGAAAGTGAAACGCCATGCAACCTCTGAAGAGACAACTAACACAACACCTATACCCCCTATTAGACTATTTTACAGGAACTTCTTTTCCACAGCTCATAAAACAGAGGAAAGGGTCCTGAAAGATATTGTTAATAGAAACGTTATCCCTACAGACAAAAATCAGAGGATACAACTGACGATTTACTATAAAACCAGAAAAACGGCCAGCCTACTCATGAGAAACTCTCCAGACACAAAGCAGAACGCTTTAAAAGAGACCAACGTCGTCTATGCCTTCAAATGCCCACTTGGGGACTGTAAGCTCCAAAAAACCCAGTATATAGGCAAGACAACAACATCTCTTTCTAGGCGTTTAACGATGCATAAACAACAGGGCTCCATTAAGGAACATATAATCTCTTCCCACAACCAAACCATCGCCAGATAAATCCTAGTAAACAACACAGAAATCATCGATAGATACAGCGATAGCAGGCGGCTTGACGTTTGCGAGGCACTACACATTAAGAAGTCAACACCAGCAATCAACAGCCAATTAATGCACAACTATATTCTACCCACCTCAAGACTCCGCTCCAATATAGAAGCATCAAGAAATATGGACCAATAGGCTTTCTACATTAACTTCCATTTCAATACCCATTGTTTCGTGTTCTGTCTTGTGTTGATGAAATTAATACCCTATTAATGCCACCTCACCCCATCCACCTCACT
This sequence comes from Procambarus clarkii, assembly GCF_040958095.1. NCBI lineage: Eukaryota > Metazoa > Arthropoda > Malacostraca > Decapoda > Cambaridae > Procambarus > Procambarus clarkii. The sequence goes on from NC_091175.1 coordinate 42,596,822, forward strand.
CAAATGTAGATATAAACAAAAATCGGAGATGCGTAAGTTCTATTCAGTTGTGTATTTGTAAACTAAAGTCTTTGAAAATGTAATAAGTTTTACGAAATGCGCTCGTGTCGCGTCAGACTAGAAATAAAAATGAATTTTGGAGAATTGATTTTTGAATTACCTCCAACAGTGAAAAGAAATGTACGAAAGATTGAGAAAATTCGTGTTAGAATTATTAATCTTACTTTTTCGGTGATATTTAATAAAATATGTCTACAGGAAAGACTGCTACCAAAATATACTAATATATATATATATATATATATATATATATATATATATATATATATATATATATATATATATATATATATATATATATATATATATATATATTATATATACGAAACAATAGGTATAAATTGGGTAAATTAAAGGGATGAATAGAAGTAACTGCAAAGGGCCTATTGGCCCATATTTCTTGATGCTTCTATATTGATGCAGAGTCTTGAAGAGGGTAGAATATAGTTGTGCGTTAATTGGTTGTTGATTGCTGGTGTCGACTTCTTAATGTGTAGTGCCTCGCAGATATCAAGCCGCCTGCTATCGCGGTATCTATCGATGATTTCCGTGTTTTTTGTTAAGACTTCTCTGGTGATGGTCTGGTTATGGGAAGAGATTATGTTCCTTAATGTAGCCCTGTTGCTTATGCATCGTTAATCGCCTGGAAAGAGATGTTGTTGTCTTGCCTATATACTGAATTCTTTGAGGCTTACAGTCCCCAAGTGGGCATTTGAAGGCATAGACGACATTGGTCTCTTTTAAAGCGTTCTGCTTTGTGTCTGGAATTTTCTCATGAGTAGTTTGGCCGTTTTCTTGGTTTTATAGTAGATCGTCAATTGTATCTTCTGATTTTTGTCTGTAGGGATAACGTTTCTATCAACAATATCTTTCAGGACCCTTTCCTCCGTTTTATGAGCTGTGGAAAAGAAGTTCCTGTAAAATAGTCTAATAGGGGGGGTACAGGTGTTGTGTTAGTTGTCTCTTCAGAGGTTGCATGGCGTTTCACCTTCCTTCTTATGATGTCTTCAACGAAGCCATTGGAGAAGCAGTTGTTGACTAGGACCTGCCTTACCCTACAGAGTTCTTCATCGACTTGCTTCCATCCTGAGCTGTGGCTGAGAGCACGGTCGACATAAGCGTTAACGACACTCCTCTTGTACCTGTCTGGGCAGTCACTGTTGGCATTGAGGCACATTCCTATGTTTGTTTCCTTAGTGTAGACTGCAGTGTGGAAACCTCCGCTCCTTTCCATGACTGTTACATCTAGAAAGGGCAGCTTCCCATCCTTCTCCATCTCGTAAGTGAAACGCAACACAGAATTCCACTCAAATGCCTCCTTCAGCTCCTGCAGACGTGTGACATCAGGTACCTGTGTAAAAATGTCGTCAGCATACCTGCAGTATATGTCCGGTTTCAAATTCATGTCGACTAAGACCTTTTGTTCGATGGTACCCATGTAGAAGTTCGCAAACAGGACACCTAGGGGAGAACCCATGGCGATCCCATCTGCTTGCTTAAACATGTGCCCATCCGGGCTCAAGAAGGGTGCCTCTTTAGTACAAGCTTGGAGTAGTTTCCTAAGAATGTTTTCTGGTATGTCAAGAGCAGTACAGGCCGGATCACGATACACTTTTTTATTTTGGATTGGGGTTGTGGGTTTGAGTAGGTGGTAGGGTTGGTTTCCCTTTGTGCTCTTCTCCCCTTCCTTTGGGCCTCCTCGGCGAGGGTTTGGATGGGTTGTGTGTGTCTCGCTTGTGCTGGAGCTGCTCCTGTGCCTGTGTGTGTGATTTTCTTGGTGCCTGCGGGTGCCGGTTAGTGTCTGTGTGCATGTGGGGATGCGGTTTGGGGGATATTTTTGGCTCCTGTGTGGGCCTGTATTTTTGTGTTTTTATTTGGCCTCTGGTTTGCCTTGGCCGGCGCTCCCTGTGTTGGGGTGCTTGTTTTTCTTGTGTGGTTGTGTGTGGTTGTTTATTTCTGTGTTTCAATATTTGTTCGTGTATGTGTTTCATGTGTGTTGTACATATTGTTCTGTGCCTATGTGTATGTGGCTTTTGTGGCCTGATTTTTTTCTGTACTATTCTGCTCCTGTGTGTGGGAGGTGTGGCTAGCTCTTTATGTGTGTTATATTTCTGTATTTATGTTATGTCTATTTACGGTTGCGGGAGTGTTTTATGTTATATATTTCATGTCCTGTTCTTTGTAACCTTATTTTTTTTCTTATGTATCCCATGCCCGTGTCAGGGTTTCCTGTTTTGTGCTCTGTGTACCGCATTATTCTTTCTTTTGAAGATTGTGCATGTTTCAGGTGTTTCCTGCGTTGTTCCTGCGTTATTCTGTTTATGACATGCTTTCTTCTGTGTTTACCTGAATGTTTTCTGTACATTGTCTTTTATTTATAAATAACAAAAAAACTGTGTTGGATGTGAGAAGTGTTGTAGTGTTGTGAGAGTAAACAATGTTGTTGTATTATTATTGTGTTCCCAAGCTGCTCTCCTCCACCTGAGCCTTGACGTTTTACCTGTTCCACATTCAGTGGTATTTACAGTTCCAGTCATTAATATTTTTCACAAATTTGTTTTCTGTTTGACCGGCAGTTATAGGCCAGATTGTGTTAGGGCCAATCTGCGACCGACAAAAAAGCAGAGGTCAACAAACGTCGTGATTGGCTGCAAAGGTGACATTACTAAATAATTGACCAATTACTAATTAGGAAATCATAGTTGATGACACGAAATGGCGTTGCTAATTCCCTGAAAGACCGCCATTTAGTTAGCCAGTTGAATAGTGCATGCCTTGGGCCTGACGATTAGAGGTCAAAGGTCAAAATTGCCTGCGCAAGGCACCAACATTTTCTAGTTTGAGATAAGGCTGTTTCACAAATATATCTTTGCTAAAGGACAGAGAGCAGACAGGACGCGTGTCTGTGTATATATGATCTGCTGGTTACTCTATTCTCTCGTGGCGCTGTGGCACATTCTATGTACCACGTGTCTTATTATAGAGAAAGGAAGGCTCTCCCCCCCCCCCCACTCTCCCTGCTACCAGTACATGCAAGACAATAATATAGCACTAAGTCATGCTGAAACTTAGCCCTGAGAGCCAGCACAATATTGACCGTTATCCTCATACTTCTGTTCACCCCCACACTGACACCTGTGCTTATTGGCAGGGTTGAACGGCTGCCATTGGTGGGGAATTATTGTTGTTATTTGTGTTCCTTGACAACATTTGTGTTCACTGACCACATTTGTGTTCCTTGACAACATTTGTGTTCCTTGACAACATTTGTGTTCCTTGACAACATTTGTGTTCCTTGACAACATTTGTGTTCCTTGACAACATTTGTGTTCCTTGACAACATTTGTGTTTCATGACAACATTGTATTTGTGTTTCATGACAACATTGTATTTGTGTTTCATGACAACATTGTATTTGTGTTTCATGACAACATTGTATTGCTCTGTCACTACCATTGTATTTCTGCCTCTCAGACATTATATAGTGCTGATGATGAGTCACAATAACGAGGCTGAAGACCTGATGACCAGACCACACACCAGAAGGTGAAGAGACGACGGCGTGTCGGTCCGTCGTGCACCGTTTCCAAGGGGGGGGGGGGTGTGAATGGACTTGATAATGGTCCAGAACGGCCCCAAACGTCGTCGTCTCCTCACCTTCAAGTGTGTGGTCAACTTATACAGTGCTGTCAATGTATTGATGTATCACTCTTGTTGTAGTACTGCCATTGTATCACTTTCATATTTCTCGAAGCCATTGTATTATTGTATCACTCATTGAATTGCTTATTATGAATGAGGGAGAAGCTTTTCTTGAGATTATCTTGAGATGATTTCGGGGCTTAGTGTCCCCGCGGCCATATATGTGTATATATATATATATTATATATATATATATATATATATATATATATATATATATATATATATATATATATATATATATATATAATATATATATATATACACATATATTTACTTTATTTGAACTTTGTTACAAAAAAGGAGTTACATATGACACCAGAGGTGGTACCCTCAATATATATATATATATATATATATATATATTGTGACGGTAAAGCATTGGTGTTCGGCTGTTTCAAAAGCTGGGGGCAGGGCCTCGTCACATAATCAAAAAAAGAGAGAAAAGTTGGTCCTTTCGTCTGTGGTAAGGTAATGGGAAGACACACAAAACACAAGTATATAAACAATGAAATTTTAATTACTCTAGAAAAACAAGGCATGAATAAAGGTAATCACATAAAATATGCAAGATAAGTCAACAAACAAAATAATATGAATAATCACTGGCAAATGAAAAGTTACGTTAAGACAAGTAAGTTACAGTGATAGCAAAATAAAATATAAGTGGTGCTGGAATACTGGCTTCGAGCTGCCACCTCCCTTAGTACACGAAAGCCAAGGCTTAGTCTACCAGCGAGAGATGTCAACTGCTTGGAGCACTGCGATATTCTGACGATACTGGCGCACTGCAGCCCAGACGTCGACTTGTGAAGAAGGCGGAGGGCAGGTGCGATGAGACACCAGCCAATCAGCGACAGGCAGGCAGATGATAAGCAGTTAGCTGGTTACGGCGGTGGCAGCAGGTGTCACGGTGTGCTGGGTACGATTTGCTCTCTGGGCAAAACGTTTGGCGATACTTGGTGGACGTATCTTCTATATTATCTTGTATATTGACGTACTTATGTAGGGAAGAGCAGGCTCAATCTCTCTTGAAAGAGATTATCGTCACAATATATATATATATATATATATATATATATATATATATATATATATATATATATAGTTAGTTTGTGAGGGGTACCACCTCTAATGCAAATGTGGGGACCCATAGCCTCAGAGAAGAAAATAAGGAGTATTCAGACAAGACCTTGTGGATTCTCACTGAACACTAATATTTTCTTTTCCTACCACCCCCATTCTTTTGTATATACACATATTTATTTATTTATTTATTTATACATATACAAGAATGTACATAAGGAATGTGAGGATACAAATATTATAATTACAGTCTTGTAAAGCCACTAGCACGCGCAG
>NC_091175.1:42609445-42697784 GCF_040958095.1 Procambarus clarkii
GTCGTCAACAAGAACTCACGTTGGAGACTACACACCACATTGAACGCCAGCAAGCTACCGCTAGTCTTCCCGTAAGTTTCAATGTCTCCCATGCAAGTAAGTTAATGCCACCATTCGTTGAGACAGAGATTGATGTCTTTTTTTACCACCTTTGAGACCCTAGCTAATCAACTTAGCTGGCCTGCAGATCAATGGTCCACCCTACTCAGAGTGCATCTTACAGGTAGAGCTGCAGTTACTCTCAGTACCTTAGCGTCTGAGAATGACTACCAGACCCTGAAGCAAGCAGTTTTGGACGCCTACCTTCTCTCCACCGAAAAATACAGACGAAAATTCCGTGACCATCTAAAGGCAAGTACCACCACCTTTCTGGAATTTGCCAACACAAAGAAAAGATATTTCATGAAATGGCTGGAAGCAGCACATGTCTCTACATTTGCAGAACTCATCAACCTCATGCTAGTTGAGGAATTCTTGAGACGTGTTCCCCCTTCCATCCGTTTATATCTAGCAGATAAAGAAGAAACCGACTATATCAAATGTGCGAAGTCGGCTGACACCTACAGCCTCATCCACCGGCTGACACCAGAACCACCTTCCAGTAAGAAGTCATGGTACAGTTACGATGAAATGAGTACAGATCAAGCGAGCTCACAATTGTATTGTAAGTATTGCAAACTCTATGGACATACCATAGATAGATGTGGGAAGGCTCAATACAAGAGCAATGAATCTACTAAACCCAAACCGACTCCTCCTAAGTCCGGTAAGCCTGTGATGAATGTTGGTGTTCATGTTAAAGATCTTTCTCTCTTCGGTAAACACCTGTATCCTGGAACTGTCTCTACCAACGGTACAGATTCGGAGGGACGTTTCAAATTGAAGATCTTGAGGGACACAGCGGCTCTTCAGTCCATTATAATGAAATCAGCTGTGCCTAACATCACCTACACCAGGGAAACCGTCCTTATCACTGACCTCACTGCTACCACTCCATATCCACTGTATTTCCCCCACTGTGTTGGTATCAGTCTCCACATTTAAAGGTCCATACCTCCACAGTGAAACCTTCCCTGCTTCTCCCGAAAGCACTAACACTGAGTCGGTGCTTTCCAACTCGGAAATCCTTGCTAATCTTCATAACTATTTTCAGGACAATAATAGTGCACCTCTCATCAGAATCTTCAAGGAACACCAGAAGTTGTTCAGCGATGATCCACAAGAGTGTAATGTGGTTAAGCACGACATCCAACTACTCTCCGACACCCGGCCGATTCGTCAACCTTTCTACCGAATCAGCCCGAGTAAGAAGGAAGTCATGCGTGCTGAGGTACAGTACCTCCTGGGTCATGGGCTGGCCACCCCTTGTGAGTCCCCTTGGGCTTCACTCTGCATCTTGGTGCTAAAACCGCATGGTAAGGTGAGATTATGTACCGACTATCGGAAATTAAATCTTGTGACTGTCTAGGATGCGTACCCCTTACCTAGAATAGATGGCATCCTTGACGCCATTAGTAATGCTTGGTACCTATCGAAGCTGGACTTACTCAAGGGATACTACCAAGTATGTTTGACGGAGCGAACTAAGGAAATATCTGCCTTTACCACTCCTTTTGGCCTTTACAGATACGAACGCCTTCCATTTGGACTATGTAATGCCCCGGCCACCTTTCAGCGAGCTGTCAACCGCGTCATCCAGGGCTTAGATAACACCTACGCCTACTTGGATGACATCGTTGTGGCAACCAACACCTGGAGCGAACATCTGCTCCAGCTGCAACGATTGTTTGCCAAGCTCCTGTCAGCCGGCCTCACCATCAACTTGGGCAAGTCCACCTTTGCTAAAGGTAAAGTGCGTTATCTTGGTCATGAGATAGGGAGTGGCAGCCTGGCTCCGTTAAACATACACACTCAAGCCATCCAGCATTACCCACAGCCTACCACCAGGAAGCAGCTCCTGCGCTTCCTTGGTGTTGCCTCCTACTACCGTAGGTTTGTGAAGAACTTTAGTACGGTAGCGACACCATTGATCACTTTAACCAGCCTGTCACCACCCTTGAGACTAAATAAGGTTCTTCTCCCCGCAGTGTAAAGAAATGATATTAAATCGGCCATGCCAACAGATGTCTAGGGGTATAATTACATCACTGCATAAAATGGAGAACAATATATTTATGCTAAGGGGGACAAACATAACAACAATTAAATGTATAAATAATAGCCAGAAATATTCTTCAGCATGCAATATCATAGAATGAAATTAATTATTGAGACATGAGCAATATCACCAGAACATGGATTAATCAATAGTAATACTCAAATCATCTAACCAGATAATTAACATTTATATGGGCTAAAATAACAGTGACCAATGACTTAGCTTAAAACACAACTACTCTCGACAACAGCCGCCACGCTACTGCCCACGCTTTGGTCCGCAGGCCAAACGTCGACTAAACGCCTACCAAAAAATCAACTAAACCTCCACACAAACATTGTGGAAATTCTAATAACAAAATGCCGCACTAATATTCAGAACATTGTAAAACTAAAGAGTAGTAAACACTGGTACAACATTCCATACAATAATACGGCAACCAAATATGGGAATAAATAAAGGTAAAACTATAAACACTCGATTGACAACAATGTTCCCACACTGGCCACATCCAAATATGGTCAACCGCCCACACGGAGAAACTACATGCGAAATCTAACACCAAAAGCCTCACACACACTACACAGCATGCTATTATATATATATAACATACAAAATCTTATATCATACAACTGGATGCAATATTAATTAGAGAACAAGACAATAAAGTAATATGAGAATCAAGAGTAATGGCAGAATCTTAGTAAGATTCGTGACACAGCCCCAAGCAACGGTATCATTGGACCATTCAGCAAACCGTTGCTTTTGAACAACTTAAATTCCTGCTCTGTTCTAATCCTATTCTCGCCTCGCCAAATATCACGAAGCCTTTCATCCTCCATGTCGACGCCAGTGGTACCGGCATCGGGGGTGTCCTGATGCAACAACAAGGCGAGGAGATTCTGCCTGTTAGCTACTACAGCTACAAAATTAAAACCACACCAGAGGAACTACAGCACGATCGAAAAAGAGCTCCTATCCATCATCCTGAACTTGCAGCACTTCAAACCGTACCTGCAAGGTACTTGGTCTACCACCATATACTCGGACCACAATCCCAAACGCTTCCTGCAGCAAGCCTGCACGCCTCACAACTGTGCAGGCTCCCCATGCAGGGGACTTCCTTTTGGCAGTCCCTATGTCTGCGACAGGCACACGTCTTGATCCGTAGAAGCTCTGTATTGCAGTCGCTCTCCGCCTTGCTGCCCCTATCCACATTGTTCCTTGGTGTATTTGCAGCGAGGCAGATGCTGACGAATATGGACTGCATGGCCTGCACTGTGGAAAATCTGGTGGTTGGCACACTAGACACGACGAAGTCAATGACATCATTAAAAGAAGCCTTGCCTCTGTTCAGTGTCCAGTGGAGAGAGAGAGCTCTGCAACCTACTGAACCGTGACTCTGTTAGCTTTGCCGGCCGACCAGACGGAATCACACTGCGACCGTGGAAGGGTGGCAGACAGTTGGCATGGGACTATACTTGCGTATCCACCCTGGCAACCACATACATCAACCTCTCTGCCGGCACAGCAGGAGCCTCGGCGACAGTCACAAGCCAGCCAAGTACACGCAATTAGATCATCGGTACAACTTCGTTCCAATAGGGTCTGAGACCCTAGGCCCACGGGGAGAGAGTGCAAGACGGTTTCTTACGGATCTTGGTTCCAAGCTCATTGACACCACATGAGACCCTAGAGCGGCAAGTTTTCTCTTTAAGTGCCTCAGTGTCGCGATCCAGAGGGGGAATGCTCGCTGCATCCTCGGTTCCTGCCCGGCGTCGGAGGAGTTCGAGGAAATCTACAGCCTCTAGGAAGCGAACTTTTTACTTGTCTTCTCTCAGTGTTCATTGTTTGTATAAAATCAATTATGTAACTATATAACCTTGCATAATAAAGTGTACACCATAAAAAAGTGGGGTGGTAGGAGAAGCGAACACTCTTACGTATTCAGAGTAGGATGGCAAGTTTTTTTCTGAATGCTCTGTGTTCCCTTCTTTGAGGCTGTGTGTCCCTATAATTGCACCAGAGGTGGTACCCCATTATATATATATATATATATATATATATATATATATATATATATATATATATATATATATATATATATATATATATATATATATATATATATATATATATATATATATATAATATTTGACTGCTAGGGAAGAGAGCATCAAGTGGGAACATTGTAATAAGCTTGTGTGGTCAGCCAAGCATGTGTGGAGATCCTGGTGCAGGTCACCATGACAACGAAGCCTACTCGCACAACAAGGTTCTTTACCCTAAAAAAATTCACTTTTTCCTTCCGGTTGAGTTATTTTGTTCAGTAATTGTAACGTGACGACCAGACCATGACATGCACTAGACCATGACATGCACCAGACCACAACATGCACCAGACCACAACATGCACCAGACCACAACATGCACCAGACCATGACATGCACCAGACCACAACATGCACCAGACCACAACATGCACCAGACTACAACATGCACCAGACCACAACATGCACCAGACCACAACATGCACCAGACCACAACATGCACCAGACCACAACATGCACCAGACTACAACATGCACCAGACCACAACATGCACCAGACCACAACATGCACCAGACCACAACATGCACCAGACCACAACATGCACCAGACTACAACATGCACCAGACCACAACATGCACCAGACCACAACATGCACCAGACTACAACATGCACCAGACTACAACATGCACCAGACCACAACATGCACCAGACTACAACATGCACCAGACCACAACATGCACCAGACTACAACATGCACCAGACTACAACATGCACCAGACCACAACATGCACCAGACTACAACATGCACCAGACCACAACATGCACCAGACCACAACATGCACCAGACCATGACATGCACCAGACCATGACATGCACCAGACCATGACATGCACCAGACCATGACATGCACCAGACCATGACATGCACCAGACCATGACATGCACCAGACCATGACATGCACCAGACCATGGCATGCACCAGACCATGACATGCACCAGACCATGACATGCACCAGACCATGACATGCACCAGACCATGACATGCACCAGACCACAACATGCACCAGACCATGACATGCACCAGACCATGACATGCACCAGACCACAACATGCACCAGACCATGACATGCACCAGACCATGACATGCACCAGACCATGACATGCACCAGACCACAACATGCACCAGACCATGACATGCACCAGACCATGACATGCACCAGACCACAACATGCACCAGACTACAACATGCACCAGACCACAACATGCACCACACCATGACATGCACCAGACCACAACATGCACCAGACCATGACATACACCAGACCACAACATGCACCAGACCATGACATGCACCAGACCACAACATGCACCAGACTACAACATGCACCAGACCATGACATGCAAAAGACCACAACATGCACCAGACTACAACATACACCAGACCATGACATGCACCAGACCACAACATGCACCAGACTACAACATACACCAGACCACAACATGCACCAGACCACAACATGCACCAGACCATGACATGCACCAGACCATGACATGCACCAGACCATGACATGCACCAGACCACAACATGCACCAGACCATGACATGCACCAGACCATGACATGCACCAGACCACAACATGCACCAGACTACAACATGCACCAGACCACAACATGCACCAGACCATGACATGCACCAGACCACAACATGCACCAGACCATGACATACACCAGACCACAACATGCACCAGACCATGACATGCACCAGACCACAACATGCACCAGACTACAACATGCACCAGACCATGACATGCACCAGACCACAACATGCACCAGACTACAACATACACCAGACCATGACATGCACCAGACCACAACATGCACCAGACTACAACATACACCAGACCACAACATGCACCAGACCACAACATGCACCAGACCACAACATGCACCAGACTACAACATGCACCAGACCACAACATGCACCAGACCACAACATGCACCAGACCATGACATGCACCAGACCACAACATGCACCAGACTACAACATACACCAGACCACAACATGCACCAGACCACAACATGCACCAGACCATGACATGCACCAGACCACAACATGCACCAGACTACAACATGCACCAGACCATGACATGCACCAGACCACAACATGCACCAGACCATGACATGCACCAGACCATGACATACACCAGACCACAACATGCACCAGACCATGACATGCACCAGACCATGACATGCACCAGACCACAACATGCACCAGACCACAACATGCACCAGACCACAACATGCACCAGACCACAACATGCACCAGACCACAACATGCACCAGACCATGACATACACCAGACCACAACATGCACCAGACCATGACATGCACCAGACCACAACATGCACCAGACCAAAACATGCACCAGACCACAACATGCACCAGACCACAACATGCACCAGACCACAACATGCACCAGACCATGACATACACCAGACCACAACATGCACCAGACCATGACATGCACCAGACCATGACATGCACCAGACCACAACATGCACCAGACCACAACATGCACCAGACCACAACATACACCAGACCACAACATGCACCAGACCATGACATGCACCAGACCATGACATGCACCAGACCACAACATGCACCAGACCACAACATGCACCAGACCACAACATGCACCAGACCACAACATGCACCAGACCACAACATGCACCAGACCATGACATACACCAGACCATGACATGCACCAGACCATGACATGCACCAGACCATGACATGCACCAGACCACAACATGCACCAGACCACAACATGCACCAGACCACAACATACACCAGACCACAACATGCACCAGACCACGACATGCACCAGACCATGACATGCACCAGACCACAACATGCACCAGACCACAACATGCACCAGACCACAACATGCACCAGACCACAACATGCACCAGACCACAACATGCACCAGACCATGACATACACCAGACCATGACATGCACCAGACCATGACATGCACCAGACCATGACATGCACCAGACCACAACATGCACCAGACCACAACATGCACCAGACCATGACATGCACCAGACCACAACATGCACCAGACCACAACATGCACCAGACCACAACATGCACCAGACCATGACATGCACCAGACCACAACATGCACCAGACCATGACATGCACCAGACCACAACATGCACCAGACCACAACATGCACCAGACCACAACATGCACCAGACCACAACATGCACCAGATCATGACATACACCAGACCACAGCATGCACCAGACTACAACATGCACCAGACCACAACATGCACCAGACCACAACATGCACCAGACTACAACATGCACCAGACTACAACATGCACCAGACTATGACATACACCAGACCACAACATGCACCAGACTACAACATGCACCAGACCACAACATGCACCAGACCATGACATGCACCAGACCACAACATGCACCAGACTACAACATGTACCAGACCACAACATGCACCAGACCACAACATGCACCAGACCACAACATACACCAGACCACAACATGCACCAGACCACAACATGCACCAGACTACAACATGCACCAGACCACAACATGCACCAGACTACAACATGCACCAGACTACAACATGCACCAGACTACAACATGCACCAGACTACAACATGCACCAGACCACAACATGCACCAGACCACAACATGCACCAGACCACAACATGCACCAGACCACAACATGCACCAGACTACAACATGCATCAGACTACAACATGCACCAGACTACAACATGCACCAGACCACAACATGCACCAGACCACAACATGCACCAGACCACAACATGCACCAGACCACAACATGCACCAGACTACAACATGCACCAGACTACAACATGCACCAGACTACAACATGCACCAGACCATGACATGCACCAGACCACAACATGCACCAGACTACAACATGCACCAGACTACAACATGCACCAGACCACAACATGCACCAGACTAAAACATGCACCAGACCATGACATGCACCAGACCACAACATGCACCAGACCACAACATGCACCAGACTACAACATGCACCAGACTACAACATGCACCAGACTACAACATGCACCAGACTACAACATGCACCAGACCACAACATGCACCAGACTACAACATGCACCAGACCACAACATGCACCAGACTACAACACGCACCAGACCACAACATGCACCAGACCACAACATGCACCAGACCACAACATGCACCAGACCACAACATGCACCAGACCACAACACGCACCAGACCACAACATGCACTAGACTACAACATGCACCAGACTACAACATGCACCAGACTACAACATGCATCAGACCACAACATGCACCAGACTACAACATGCACCAGACCACAACATGCACCAGACTACAACATGCACCAGACTACAACATGCACCAGACCACAACATGCACCAGACTACAACATGCACCAGACCACAACACGCACCAGACCACAACATGCACCAGACTACAACATGCACCAGACTACAACATGCACCAGACCACAACATGCACCAGACCACAACATACACCAGACCACAACATGCACCAGACCACAACATGCACCAGACTACAACATGCACCAGACCACAACATGCACCAGACCATGACATGCACCAGACCACAACATGCACCAGACCACAACATGCACCAGACCATGACATACACCAGACCACAACATGCACCAGACTACAACATGCACCAGACCACAACATGCACCAGACCACAATATGCACCAGACTACAACATGCACTAGACTACAACATGCACCAGACCACAACATGCACCAGACCACAACATGCACCAGACCACAACATGCACCAGACTACAACATGCACCAGACCACAACATGCACCAGACCACAACATGTACCAAACCACAACATGCACCAGACTACAACATGCATCAGACTACAACATGCACCAGACTACAACATGCACCAGACCACATCATGCACCAGACCACAACATGCACCAGACCAGAACATGCACCAGACCACAACCTGCACCAGACTACAACCTGCACCAGACTACAACATGCACCAGACTACAACATGCACCAGACTACAACATGCACCAGACCATGACATGCACCAGACCACAACATGCACCAGACTACAACATGCACCAGACTACAACATGCACCAGACTACAACATGCACCAGACCACAACATGCACCAGACCACAACATGCACCAGACTACAACATGCACCAGACCACAACATGCACCAGACCACAACATGCACCAGACTACAACATGCACCAGACCACAACATGCACCAGACCACAACATGCACCAGACCACAACATGCACCAGACTAAAACATGCACCAGACCACAACATGCACCAGACCACAACATGCACCAGACCACAACATGCACCAGACTACAACATGCACCAGACTACAACATGCACCAGACCACAACATGCACCAGAATAAAACATGCACCAGACCACAACATGCACCAGACCACAACATGCACCAGACTACAACATGCACCAGACTACAAAATGCACCAGACTAAAACATGCACCAGACCATGACATGCACCAGACCAACACATGCACCTGACCACAACATGCACCAGACTACAACATGCACCAGACTACAACATGCGCCAGACCACAACATGCACGAGACTACAACATGCACCAGACTAAATCATGCACCAGACCATGACATGCACCAGACCACAACATGCACCAGACTAAATCATGCACCAGACCATGACATGCACCAGACCACAACATGCACCAGACCACAACATGCACCAGACTACAATATGCACCAGACTACAACATGCACCAGACTACAACATGCACCAGACTACAACATGCACCAGACCACAACATGCACCAGACTACAACATGCACCAGACTACAACATGCACCAGACTAAAACATGCACCAGACCATGACATGCACCAGACCACAACAGGCACCAGACCACAACATGCACCAGACTACAATATGCACCAGACTACAACATGCACCAGACTACAACATGCACCAGACCACAACATGCACCAGACTACAACATGCACCAGACTACAACATGCACCAGACCACAACATGCACCAGACTACAACATGCACCAGACCACAACATGCACCAGACTACAACACGCACCAGACCACAACATGCACCAGACCACAACATGCACCAGACTACAACAAGCACCAGACCACAACATGCACCAGACTAAAACATGCACCAGACCACAACATGCACCAGACTAAAACATGCACCAGACCACAACATGCACCAGACTACAACATGCACCAGACTAAAACATGCACCAGACCATGACATGCACCAGACCACAACATGCACCAGACCACAACATGCACCAGACTAAAACATGCACCAGACTACAACATGCACCAGACCACAACATGCACCAGACCACAACATGCACCAGACCACAACATGCACCAGACCACAACATGCACCAGACCACAACATGCACCAGACCATGACATACACCAGACCATGACATGCACCAGACCATGACATGCACCAGACCATGACATGCACCAGACCACAACATGCACCAGACCACAACATGCACCAGACCACAACATACACCAGACCACAACATGCACCAGACCACGACATGCACCAGACCATGACATGCACCAGACCACAACATGCACCAGACCACAACATGCACCAGACCACAACATGCACCAGACCACAACATGCACCAGACCACAACATGCACCAGACCATGACATACACCAGACCATGACATGCACCAGACCATGACATGCACCAGACCATGACATGCACCAGACCACAACATGCACCAACCACAACATGCACCAGACCATGACATGCACCAGACCACAACATGCACCAGACCACAACATGCACCAGACCACAACATGCACCAGACCATGACATGCACCAGACCACAACATGCACCAGACCATGACATGCACCAGACCACAACATGCACCAGACCACAACATGCACCAGACCACAACATGCACCAGACCACAACATGCACCAGATCATGACATACACCAGACCACAGCATGCACCAGACTACAACATGCACCAGACCACAACATGCACCAGACCACAACATGCACCAGACTACAACATGCACCAGACTACAACATGCACCAGACTATGACATACACCAGACCACAACATGCACCAGACTACAACATGCACCAGACCACAACATGCACCAGACCATGAACATGCACCAGACCACAACATGCACCAGACTACAACATGTACCAGACCACAACATGCACCAGACCACAACATGCACCAGACCACAACATACACCAGACCACAACATGCACCAGACCACAACATGCACCAGACTACAACATGCACCAGACCACAACATCACCAGACTACAACATGCACCAGACTACAACATGCACCAGACTACAACATGCACCAGACTACAACATGCACCAGACTACAACATGCACCAGACCACAACATGCACCAGACACAACATGCACCAGACCACACATGCACCAGACCACAACATGCACCAGACTACAACATGCATCAGACTACAACATGCACCAGACTACAACATGCACCAGACCACAACATGCACCAGACCACAACATGCACCAGATCACAACATGCACCAGACCACAACATGCACCAGACTACAACATGCACCAGACTACAACATGCACCAGACTACAACATGCACCAGACCATGACATGCACCAGACCACAACATGCACCAGACTACAACATTCACCAGACTACAACATGCACCAGACCACAACATGCACCAGACTAAAACATGCACCAGACCATGACATGCACCAGACCACAACATGCACCAGACCACAACATGCACCAGACTACAACATGCACCAGACTACAACATGCACCAGACTACAACATGCACCAGACTACAACATGCACCAGACCACAACATGCACCAGACTACAACATGCACCAGACCACAACATGCACCAGACTACAACACGCACCAGACCACAACATGCACCAGACCACAACATGCACCAGACCACAACATGCACCAGACCACAACATGCACCAGACCACAACACGCACCAGACCACAACATGCACTAGACTACAACATGCCACCAGACTACAAACATGCACCAGACTACAACAGTGCATCAGACCACAACATGCACCAGACTACAACATGCACCAGACCACAACATGCACCAGACTACAACATGCACCAGACTACAACATGCACCAGACCACAACATGCACCAGACTACAACATGCACCAGACCACAACACGCACCAGACCCAACATGCACCAGACTACAACATGCACCAGACTACAACATGCACCAGACCACAACATGCACCAGACCACAACATACACCAGACCACAACATGCACCAGACCACAACAATGCACCAGACTACAACATGCACCAGACCACAACATGCACCAGTACCATGACATGCACCAGACCACAACATGCACCAGACCACAACATGCACCAGACCATGACATACACCAGACCACAACATGCAACCAGACTACAACATGCACCAGACCACAACATGCACCAGACCACAATATGCACCAGACTACAACATGCACTAGACTACAACATGCACCAGACCACAACATGCACCAGACCACAACATGCACCAGACCACAACATGCACCAGACTACAACATGCACCAGACCAACAACATGCACCAGACCACAACATGTACCAAACCACAACATGCACCAGACTACAACATGCATCAGACTACAACATGCACCAGACTACAACATGCACCAGACCACATCATGCACCAGACCACAACATGCACCAGACCAGAACATGCACCAGACCACAACCTGCACCAGACTACAACATGCACCAGACTACAACATGCACCAGGACTACAACATGCACCAGACTACAACATGCACCAGACCATGACATGCACCAGAACCACAACATGCACCAGACTACAACATGCACCAGACTACAACATGCACCAGACTACAACATGCACCAGACCACAACATGCACCAGACCACAACATGCACCAGACTACAACATGCACCAGACCACAACATGCACCAGACCACAACATGCACCAGACTACAACATGCACCAGACCACAACATGCACCAGACCACAACATGCACCAGACCACAACATGCACCAGACTAAAACATGCACCAGACCGCAACATGCACCAGACCACAACATGCACCAGACCACAACATGCACCAGACTACAACATGCACCAGACTACAACATGCACCAGACCACAACATGCACCAGACTAAAACATGCACCAGACCACAACATGCACCAGACCACAACATGCACCAGACTACAACATGCACCAGACTACAAAATGCACCAGACTAAAACATGCACCAGACCATGACATGCACCAGACCAACACATGCACCTGACCACAACATGCACCAGACTACAACATGCACCAGACTACAACATGCGCCAGACCACAACATGCACGAGACTACAACATGCACCAGACTAAATCATGCACCAGACCATGACATGCACCAGACCACAACATGCACAGACTAAATCATGCACCAGA
This sequence comes from Procambarus clarkii, assembly GCF_040958095.1. NCBI lineage: Eukaryota > Metazoa > Arthropoda > Malacostraca > Decapoda > Cambaridae > Procambarus > Procambarus clarkii. The sequence goes on from NC_091175.1 coordinate 42,623,276, forward strand.
CCATGACATGCACCAGACCACAACATGCACCAGACCACAACATGCACCAGACTACAATATGCACCAGACTACAACATGCACCAGACTACAACATGCACCAGACTACAACATGCACCAGACCACAACATGCACCAGACTACAACATGCACCAGACTACAACATGCACCAGACTAAAACATGCACCAGACCATGACATGCACCAGACCACAACAGGCACCAGACCACAACATGCACCAGACTACAATATGCACCAGACTACAACATGCACCAGACTACAACATGCACCAGACCACAACATGCACCAGACCAGAACATGCACCAGACCACAACCTGCACCAGACTACAACATGCACCAGACTACAACATGCACCAGACTACAACATGCACCAGACTAAAACATGCACCAGACCACAACATGCACCAGACCACAACATGCAACCAGACTACAACATGCACCAGACTACAAAATGCACCAGACTAAAACATGCACCAGACCATGACATGCACCAGACCAACACATGCACCTGACCACAACATGCACCAGACTACAACATGCACCAGACTACAACATGCGCCAGACCACAACATGCACGAGACTACAACATGCACCAGACTAAATCATGCACCAGACCATGACATGCACCAGACCACAACATGCACCAGACTAAATCATGCACCAGACCATGACATGCACCAGACCACAACATGCACCAGACCACAACATGCACCAGACTACAATATGCACCAGACTACAACATGCACCAGACTACAACATGCACCAGACTACAACATGCACCAGACCACAACATGCACCAGACTACAACATGCACCAGACTACAACATGCACCAGACTAAAACATGCACCAGACCATGACATGCACCAGACCACAACAGGCACCAGACCACAACATGCACCAGACTACAATATGCACCAGACTACAACATGCACCAGACTACAACATGCACCAGACCACAACATGCACCAGACTACAACATGCACCAGACTACAACATGCACCAGACCACAACATGCACCAGACTACAACATGCACCAGACCACAACATGCACCAGACTACAACACGCACCAGACCACAACATGCACCAGACCACAACATGCACCAGACTACAACAAGCACCAGACCACAACATGCACCAGACTAAAACATGCACCAGACCACAACATGCACCAGACTAAAACATGCACCAGACCACAACATGCACCAGACTACAACATGCACCAGACTAAAACATGCACCAGACCATGACATGCACCAGACCACAACATGCACCAGACCACAACATGCACCAGACTAAAACATGCACCAGACTACAACATGCACCAGACCACAACATGCACCAGACCACAACATGCACCAGACTACAACATGCACCAGACTACAACACGCACCAGACCACAACACGCACCAGACCACAACATGCACCAGACCACAACATGCACCAGACCACAACATGCACCAGACCACAACATGCACTAGACTACAACATGCACCAGACCACAAGATGCACCAGACCACAACATGCACCAGACCACAACATGCACCAGACCATGACATGCACCAGACTACAACATGCACCAGACCACAACATGCACCAGACCACAACATGCACCAGACCACAACATGCACCAGACCATGACATGCACCAGACCACAACATGCACCAGACCCAAACATGCACCAGACCACAACATGCACCAGACTACAACATGCACCAGACCATGACATGCACCAGACTACAACATGCACCAGACCACAACATGCACCAGACAACAACATGCACCAGACCATGACATGCACCAGACCACAACATGCACCAGACTACAACATACACCAGACCACAACATGCACCAGACCACAACATGCACCAGACCATGACATGCACCAGACCACAACATGCACCAGACTACAACATGCACTAGACCATGACATGCACCAGACCACAACATGCACCAGACCATGACATGCACCAGACCATGACATACACCAGACCACAACATGCACCAGACCATGACATGCACCAGACCATGACATGCACCAGACCACAACATGCACCAGACCACAACATGCACCAGACCATGACATGCACCAGACCACAACATGCACCAGACTACAACATACACCAGACCACAACATGCACCAGACCACAACATGCACCAGACCATGACATGCACCAGACCACAACATGCACCAGACTACAACATGCACCAGACTATAACATGCACCAGACCACAACATGCACCAGACCACAACATGCACCAGACTACAACATGCACCAGACCACAACATGCACCAGACTACAACATGCACCAGATCACAACATGCACCAGACCACAACATGCACCAGACCACAACATGCACCAGACTAAAACATGCACCAGACCACAACATGCACCAGACCACAACATGCACCAGACAACAACATGCACCAGACTACAACATGCACCAGACTACAACATGCACCAGACCACAACATGCACCAGACTAAAACATGCACCAGACCACAACATGCACCAGACCACAACATGCACCAGACTACAACATGCACCAGACTACAAAATGCACCAGACTAAACATGCACCAGACCATGACATGTAACCAGACCAACACATGCACCTGACCACAACATGCACCAGACTACAACATGCACCAGACTACAACATGCGCCAGACCACAACATGCACGAGACTACAACATGCACCAGACTAAAATCATGCACCAGACCATGACATGCACCAGACCACAACATGCACCAGACTAAATCATGCACCAGACCATGACATGCACCAGACCACAACATGCACCAGACCACAACATTCACCAGACTACAATATGCACCAGACTACAACATGCACCAGACTACAACATGCACCAGACTACAACATGCACCAGACCACAACATGCACCAGACTACAACATGCACCAGACTACAACATGCACCAGACTAAAACATGCACCAGACCATGACATGCACCAGGACCACAACATGCACCAGACCACAACATGCACCAGACTACAATATGCACCAGACTACAACATGCACCAGACTACAACATGCACCAGACCACAACATGCACCAGACTACAACATGCACCAGACTACAACATGCACCAGACCACAACATGCACCAGACTACAACATGCACCAGACCACAACATGCACCAGACTACAACACGCACCAGACCACAACATGCACCAGACCACAACATGCACCAGACTACAACAAGCACCAGACCACAACATGCACCAGACTAAAACATGCACCAGACCACAACATGCACCAGACTAAAACATGCACCAGACCACAACATGCACCAGACTACAACATGCACCAGACTAAAACATGCACCAGACCATGACATGCACCAGACCACAACATGCACCAGACCACAACATGCACCAGACTAAAACATGCACCAGACTACAACATGCACCAGACCACAACATGCACCAGACCACAACATGCACCAGACTACAACATGCACCAGACTACAACACGCACCAGACCACAACACGCACCAGACCACAACATGCACCAGACCACAACATGCACCAGACCACAACATGCACCAGACCACAACATGCACTAGACTACAACATGCACCAGACCACAACATGCACCAGACCACAACATGCACCAGACCACAACATGCACCAGACCATGACATGCACCAGACTACAACATGCACCAAACACAACATGGACCAGACCACAACATGCACCAGACCACACATGCACCAGACATGACATGCACCAGACCACACATGCACCAGACCCAAACATGCACCAGACACAACATGCACCAGACTACAACATGCACCAGACCATGACATGCACCAGACTACAACATGCACCAGACCACAACATGCACCAGACCACAACATGCACCAGACCATGACATGCACCAGACCACAACATGCACCAGACTACAACATACACCAGACCACAACATGCACCAGACCACAACATGCACCAGACCATGACATGCACCAGACCACAACATGCACCAGACTACAACATGCACCAGACCATGACATGCACCAGACCACAACATGCACCAGACCATGACATGCACCAGACCATGACATACACCAGACCACAACATGCACCAGACCATGACATGCACCAAGGACCATGACATGCACCAGACCACAACATGCACCAGACCACAACATGCACCAGACCATGACATGCACCAGACCACAACATGCACCAGACTACAACATACACCAGACCACAACATGCACCAGACCACAACATGCACCAGACCATGACATGCACCAGACCACAACATGCACCAGACTACAACATGCACCAGACCATGACATGCACCAGACCACAACATGCACCAGACCATGACATGCACCAGACCATGACATACACCAGACCACAACATGCACCAGACCATGACATGCACCAGACCATGACATGCACCAGACCACAACATGCACCAGACCACAACATGCACCAGTACCACAACATGCACCAGACCACAACATGCACCAGACCACAACATGCACCAGACCATGACATACACCAGACCACAACATGCACCAGACCATGACATGCACCAGACCACAACATGCACCAGACCACAACATGCACCAGACCACAACATGCACCAGACCACAACATGCACCAGACCACAACATGCACCAGACCATGACATACACCAGACCACAACATGCACCAGACCATGACATGCACCAGACCATTACATGCACCAGACCACAACATGCACCAGACCACAACATGCACCAGACCACAACATACACCAGACCACAACATGCACCAGACCATGACATGCACCAGACCATGACATGCAACCAGACCACAACATGCACCCAGACCACAACATGCACCAGACCACAACATGCACCAGACCACAACATACACCAGACCACAACATGCACCAGACCATGTCATACACCAGACCATGACATGCACCAGACCATGACATGCACCAGACCATGACATGCACCAGACCACAACATGCACCAGACCACAACATGCACCAGACCACAACATACACCAGACCACAAAATGCACCAGACCACGACATGCACCAGACCATGACATGCACCAGACCACAACATGCACCAGACCACAACATGCACCAGACCACAACATGCACCAGACCACAACATGCACCAGACCACAACATGCACCAGACCATGACATACACCAGACCATGACTGCACTAAGTGCCAGAACATCCACATGACAGTGCACCAGACCATGACATGCACCAGACCACAGACATGCACCAGACCCACACATGCACTCATACCATGACATCACCAGAAACCACAACATGCACCAGACCACAAACATGCACCAGACGACAACATGCACCAGACCATGACATGCACCAGACCAACAACTGCACCATACCATGACATGCACAGACCACAACATGGCACCAGCACCACAACATGCACCAGACCACAACATGCACCAGATCCACAACATGCCACCAGATCATGACAGTACACCAGACCACACGGGCATGCACCATACTACAGAACATGCACCAGAACCACAACATGCACCAGACCACACATGCACCAGACTACAACATGCACCAGACTACAACATGCACCAGACATGACATACACCAGACCACAACATGCACCAGACTACAACATGCACCAGACCACAACATCACACTAACATACCAGACCATGACATGCACCAAACCCCAACATGCACCAAACTACAACATGTAGCCAGACCACAACATGCACCAGACCACAACATCACCAGACCACAACATAGCACCAGACCACAACATGCACCAGACCACAACATGCACCATACTACAACATGCACCAGACCCACAACATGCACAGACTACAACATGCACCAGACTACAACATGCCCAATACACAAAACTGGGCCCAACTACAACTGCACCAGACTACAACATGCACCATACTAACAAACATGCACCAGAACCACAACATGCACCATGACCACACATGCACCAGACCACAACATTGCACCAGACCACAACATGCACCAGACTACAACATGCATCAGACTACAACATGCACCAGACTACAACATGCACCAGACCACAACATGCACCAGACCACAACATGCACCAGACCACAACATGCACCAGACCACAACATGCACCAGACTACAACATGCACCAGACCTACAACATGCACCAGACCTACAACATGCACCAGACCATACATGCACCAGACCACAACATGCACCAGACTACAACATGCACCAGACTACAACATGCACCAGACCACAACATGCACCAGACTAAACATGCACCAGACCATGACATGCACCAGACCACAACATGCACCAGACCACAACATGCACCAGACTACAACATGCACCAGACTACAACATGCACCAGACTACAACATGCACCAGACCATGACATGCACCAGACCACAACATGCACCAAGATACAAACATGCACCAGACACAACAATGCACCAGACTACAACAATGCACCAGACCACAACATGCACCAGACCTACAACATGCACCAGACCACAACATGCACCAGACCACAACATGCACCAGACCACGAACATGCACCAGACCACAACATTGCACTAGACGACAACATGCACCAGACTACAACATGCACCAACTACAACATGCATCAGACTACAACACGCACCAGACCACAACATGCACCAGACCACAACATGCACCAGACTACAACAATCACCAGAACCACAACATGCACCAGACTAAAACATGCACCAACCACAACATGCACCAGACTAAAACATGCCCAGACCACAACATGCACCAGACTACATACATGCACCAGACTACAACATGCACCAGACCACAACATGCACCAGACTACAACATGCACCAGACACAACACGCACCAGACACACATGCACCAGACACAACTGCACCAGACTACAACATGCACCAGACCAAAACATGCCCAGACACAACATACACCAGACCACACATGCACCAGACCACAACATGCACCAGACATACAACATGCACAGACCACAACATCACCCACAGACCATGACATGCACCAGACCACAACATGCACCAGACCACAACATGCACCAGACCATGACATACACCAGACCACAACATGCACCAGACTACAACATGCACCAGACCACAACATGCACCAGACCACAATATGCACCAGACTACAACATGCACTAGACTACAACATGCACCAGACCACAACATGCACCAGACCACAACATGCACCAGACCACAACATGCACCAGACTACAACATGCACCAGACCACAACATGCACCAGACCACAACATGTACCAGACCACAACATGCACCAGACTACAACATGCATCAGACTACAACATGCACCAGACTACAACATGCACCAGACCACATCATGCACCAGACTACAACATGCACCAGACCAGAACATGCACCAGACCACAACCTGCACCAGACTACAACATGCACCAGACTACAACATGCACCAGACTACAACATGCACCAGACTACAACATGCACCAGACCATGACATGCACCAGACCACAACATGCACCAGACTACAACATGCACCAGACTACAACATGCACCAGACTACAACATGCACCAGACCACAACATGCACCAGACCACAACATGCACCAGACTACAACATGCACCAGACCACAACATGCACCAGACTACAACATGCACCAGACCACAACATGCACCAGACCACAACATGCACCAGACCACAACATGCACCAGACTAAAACATGCACCAGACCACAACATGCACCAGACCACAACATGCACCAGACCACAACATGCACCAGACTACAACATGCACCAGACTACAACATGCACCAGACCACAACATGCACCAGACTAAAACATGCACCAGACCACAACATGCACCAAACCACAACATGCACCAGACTACAACATGCACCAGACTACAAAATGCACCAGACTAAAACATGCACCAGACCATGACATGCACCAGACCAACACATGCACCTGACCACAACATGCACCAGACTACAACATGCACCAGACTACAACATGCGCCAAACCACAACATGCACGAGACTACAACATGCACCAGACTAAATCATGCACCAGACCATGACATGCACCAGACCACAACATGCACCAGACTAAATCATGCACCAGACCATGACATGCACCAGACCACAACATGCACCAGACCACAACATGCACCAGACTACAATATGCACCAGACTACAACATGCACCAGACTACAACATGCACCAGACTACAACATGCACCAGACCACAACATGCACCAGACTACAACATGCACCAGACTACAACATGCACCAGACTAAAACATGCACCAGACCATGACATGCACCAGACCACAACATGCACCAGACCACAACATGCACCAGACTACAATATGCACCAGACTACAACATGCACCAGACTACAACATGCACCCGACCACAACATGCACCAGACTACAACTTGCACCAGACTACAACATGCACCAGACCACAACATGCACCAGACTACAACATGCACCAGACCACAACATGCACCAGACTACAACACGCACCAGACCACAACATGCACCAGACCACAACATGCACCAGACTACAACATGCACCAGACCACAACATGCACAGACTACAACATGCACCAGACGACAACATGCTACACCACCACACATGCACCAGACTAACAACATGCCACCAGACCACTAACATGCACCAGACCACAAACATGCACCAGACATACACATGCACCAGACCTACAACATGTCACCAGAACCTACAACATGCACCAGACCACAACATGCACCAGACACAACATGCACCAGACCACAACATGCACCAGACTACAACATGCACAGACCACAACATGCACCCGACCACAACATGCACCAGACGACAACATGCACCAGACACAACATGCACCAGACTACAACATGCACCAGACCACAACATGCACCAGACCACAACATGCCCAGGACACAACATGCACCAGACCACAACATGCACCAGACACAACATGCACCAGACTACACATGCAGCAGACCACAACATGCACCAGACTATAGCAACATGCACCAGACGCACAACATGCACCAGACCTACAACATGCACCAGACCTACAACATGCACCAGACTACAACATGCACCAGGACTACATGCACCGATCCGACAACATGACCGACCATGACATGCACCAGGACCACAACATGCACCAGACTACACATGCACCAGAACTACAACATGCAACCAGACCACAAACATGCACCAGACCTAAAACATAACACCAGGACCATGAACATGCACCTAGACCACAACATGCACCAGACCTACAACAGGCACCCAGAACTACACATGCACCAGGACCATGACACTGCACCGACCATACAACATGCACCAGCCACAACATGCACAGACCACCGACATACACCAGAATACCACATGCACCAGCCTACAACATGCACCAGACCTACAACACTGCACCAGGACCACACTATGCCAGCCAGACCTACAACATGCACTCGACTCACAACATGCACCAGACCACAACCTGCACCAGCCACAACATCGCACCAGACCAACAACATGCCATTCCCTAGACTACAACATGCACCAGACCTACAACATGCACCAGACACAACATGCACAGACTACAACATGCACCAGACTACAACATGCACCAGACTACAACATGCACCAGACTACAACATGCACCAGACCACAACATGCACCAGACTACACATGCACCAGACCACAACATGCACCAGACCACAACCATGCACCAGACCACAACATGCACCAGACTACAACAGTGCACCAGACTACAACATGCACCAGACTACAACATGCACCAGACCACAACATGTGCACCAGACCACAAACATGCACCAGACTACAACATGCACCAGACTACAACATGCACGCAGACTACAACATGCACCAGACCACAACATGCACCAGACCACAACATGCACCAGACATACACATGCACCAGACACAACATGCACCAGACTACAACATGCCCAGACACAACATGCACCGACACAACATGCACCAGACTAAACATGCACAGACCATAAACAATGCACCAGACCACAACATGCACCAGACACACATGCACCAGACACAACATGCACCAGACCACAACATGGACCAGACCATGACATGCACCAGACCATGACATGCACCAGACTACAACATGAACCAGACCACAACATGCACCAGACCACAACATGCACCAGACCACAACATGCACCAGACCATGACATGCACCAGACCACAACATGCACCAGACCACAACATGCACCAGACTACAACATGCACCAGACTACAACATGCACCAGACCACAACATGCACCAGACTACAACATGCACCAGACTACAACATGCACCAGACCACAACATGCACCAGACTACAACATGCACCAGACCACAACATGCACCAGACCAACATGCACCAGACCATGACATGCACCGACCACAACATGCACCAGACCACAACATGCACCAGACCACAACATGCACCAGACTACAACATGCACCAGACCATGACATGCACCAGACTACAACATGCACCAGACCACAACATACACCAGACCACAACATGCACCAGACCATGACATGCACCAGACCATGACATGCACCAGACTACAACATGCACCAGACCACAACATGCACCAGACCACAACATGCACCAGACCACAACATGCACCAGACCTACAACATGCACCAGACCACAACATGCACCAGACCTACAACATGCACCAGACTACAACATGCACCAGACTACAACATGCACCAGACTACAACATGCACCAGACCACAACATGCACCAGACTACAACATGCACCAGACCACAACATGCACCAGACCACAACATGCACCAGACCTACAACATGCACCAGACCTACAACATGCACCAGACTACAACATGCACCAGACTACAACATGCACCAGACCATGAACATGCACCAGACCACAACATGCACCAGACCACAACATGCACCAGACTACAACATGCACCAGACTACAACATGCACCAGACCACAACATGCACCAGACTACAACATGCACCAGACTACAACATGCACCAGACCACAACATGCACCAGACCTACAACATGCACCAGACCACAACATGCACCAGACCACAACATGCACCCGAACATGACATGCACTAGACCACAACACGCACCAACCACAACATGCACCAGACCACAACATGCACCAGACTACAACATGCACAGACCATGACATGCACCAGACTACAACATGCACCAGACCACAACATCACCAAACCACAACATGCACCAGACCATGACAGCACCAGACCATGCATGCACCAGAACTACAACATGCACCAGACTACAACATGCACCAGAACCACAACATGCACCAGACCACAACATGCACCCAGACCACAACATGCACCAGACCATGACATGCCACCAGACACAACAGCACCAGACCCAAACATGCACCAGACCACACATGCACCAGACTACAACATGCACCAGACCATGACATGCACAGACTACAACATGCACCAGACCACAACATGCCCCAGACCACAACATGCACCAGACCCTGAACAGTGCCACAGACCACAACATGCACCAGACCACAAACATGCACCAGACCACACATGCACCAGACCACAACATGCACCAGACTACAACATGCACCAGACCACACATGCACCAGACTACAACATGCACCAGACCTACAACATGCACCAGACTACAACATGCACCAGACCACAACATGCACCAGACTACAACATGCACCAGACTACAACATGCACCAGACCACAACATGCACCAGACCACAACATGCACCAGACTACAACATGCACCAGACCACAACATGCACCAGACTACAACATGCACCAGACTACAACATGCACCAGACTACAACATGCACCAGACTACAACATGCACCAGACTACAACATGCACCAGACTACAACATGCACCAGACTACAACATGCACCAGACCTACAACATGCACCCAGACCACATGACATGCACCAGACCACAACATGCACCAACCACATGCACCAGACCACAACATGCACCAGACCACAACATGCACCAGACTACAACATGCACCAGACTACAACATGCACCAGACCACAACATGCACCAGACCACAACATGCACCAGACCACAACATGCACCAGACCACAACATGCACCAGACTACAACATGCACCAGACTACAACATGCACCAGACCACAACATGCACCAGACCATGCAACATGCACAGACCACAACATGCACCAGACCACAACATGCACCAGACCACAACATGCACCAGACTACAACATGCACCAGACCATGACATGCACCAGACTACAACATGCACCAGACCACAACATGCACCAGAACCACAACATGCACCAGACCATGACATGCACCAGACCATGACATGCACCAGACTACAACATGCACCAGACCACAACATGCACCAGACCACAACATGCACCAGACCACAACATGCACCAGACCACAACATGCACCAGACCATGACATGCACCAGACCACAACATGCACCAGACCCAAACATGCACCAGACCACAACATGCACCAGACTACAACATGCACCAGACCATGACATGCACCAGACTACAACATGCACCAGACCACAACATGCACCAGACCACAACATGCACCAGACCATGACATGCACCAGACTACACATGCACCAGACCACAACATGCACCAGACCACAACATGCACCAGACCACAACATGCACCAGACTACAACATGCACCAGACCACAACATGCACCAGACCTACAACATGCACCAGACTACAACATGCCCAGACCTACATGCACCAGACCTACAACATGCACCAGACTACAACATGCACCAGACCTACAACATGCACCAGACCACAACATGCACCAGACCACAACATGCACCAGACCACAACATGCACCAGACCACAACATGCACCAGACCACAACATGCCCAGACTACAACATGCACCAGACCACAACATGCACCAGACTACAACATGCACCAGACCTACAACATGCACCAGACACAACATGCACCAGACTACAACATGCACCAGACCACGAACATGCACCAAGACCACAACATGCACCAGACACAACATGCACCAGACACAACATGCACCAGACCACAACATGCACCAGACACATACATGCACCAGACCACAACATGCACCAGACCACAACATGCACCAGACTACAACATGCACCAGACTACAACATGCACCAGACCACAACATGCACCAGACTACAACATGCACCAGACTACAACATGCACCAGACCACAACATGCACCAGACTACAACATGCACCAGACCACAACATGCACCAGACCACAACATGCACCAGACCATGACATGCACCAGACCACAACATGCACCAGACCACAACATGCACCAGACCACAACATGCACCAGACTACAACATGCACCAGACCATGACATGCACCAGACTACAACATGCACCAGACCACAACATGCACCAGACCACAACATGGACCAGACCACAACATGGACCAGACCACAACATGCTCCAGACTACAACATGCACCAGACCACAACATGCACCAGACTACAACATGCACCAGACCACAACATGCACCAGACTACAACATGCACCAGACCATGACGTGCACCAGACTACAACATGCACCAGACCACAACATGCACCAGACTACAACATGCACCAGACCACAACATGCACCAGACCACAACATACACCAGACCCCAACATGCACCAGACCACAACATGCACCAGACCATGACATGCACCAGACTACAACATGCACCAGACGACAACACGCACCAGACTACAACACGCACCAGACCACAACATGCACCAGACTACAACATGCACCAGACCACAACATGCACCAGACCACAACATGCACCAGACTACAACATGCACCAGACCATAACATGCACCAGACTACAACATGCACCAGACCACAATATGCACCAGACCACAACATGCACCAGACCACAACATGCACCAGACCACAACATGCATCAGACTACAACATGCACCAGACCACAACATGCACCAGACTACAACATGCACCAGACCACAACATGCACCAGACTACAACATGCACCAGACTACAACACGCACCAGACTACAACACGCACCAGACCACAACATGCACCAGACTACAACATGCACCAGACCACAACATGCACCAGACCATGACATGCACCAGACCACAACATGCACCAGACTACAACATGCACCAGACCACAACATGCACCAGACTACAACATGCACCAGACCACAACATGCACCAGACTACAACATGCACCAGACCACAACATGCACCAGACCACAACATGCACCAGACCACAACATGCACCAGACTACAACATGCACTAGACCACAACATGCACCAGACTACAACATGCACCAGACTACAACATGCACCAGACCACAACATGCACCAGACCACAACATGCACCAGACTACAACATGCACCAGACTACAACATGCACCAGACTACAACATGCACCAGATTACAACATGCACCAGACCACAACATGCACCAGACTACAACATGCACCAGACCACAATATGCACCAGACAACAACATGCACCAGACTACAACATGAACCAGACCACAACATGCAGCAGACTACAACATGCACCAGACCACAGCATGCACCAGACTACAACATGCACCAGACCACAACATGCACCAGACCATGACATGCACCAGACTACAACATGCACCAGACTACAACACGCACCAGACTACAACACGCACCAGACCACAACATGCACCAGACTACAACATGCACCAGACCACAACATGCACCAGACCATGACATGCACCAGACCACAACATGCACCAGACTACAACATGCACCAGACCACAACATGCACCAGACTACAACATGCACCAGACCACAACATGCACCAGACTACAACATGCACCAGACCACAACATGCACCAGACCACAACATGCACCAGACCACAACATGCACCAGACTACAACATGCACTAGACCACAACATGCACCAGACTACAACATGCACCAGACTACAACATGCACCAGACTACAACATGCACCAGATCACAACATGCACCAGACTACAACACGCACCAGACCAGAACATGCACCAGACTACAACATGCACCAGACCACAACATGCACCAGACTACAACATGTGTTGTAATCCACAAGTTAGGAGGGATTATTAGCTAGAGGATCATTACTACAACACTTAACGAATGATGATTGGAAGTTCATGTAAGTAGACAGACTATGGATCACATATCTAAGAAAGGTCAATGGATTAAGACCGAAGCTGTTTAGCCAAATGATTAATTCCTGGAAAGAGGAATTATTCTTCGTCAGGCTTCTAGGAACAAGATTACCTCTCTAGGGATAAGGTTAATCGGATTATACCTTCCTTGAGAGGTGGGGTGAAATGGTTGAGGGAGATGGCTGACTGGAGTCAGTCTGATTGTGGAAGTTGAACGAGCAAGTCCTTTTGGATCCCCGGTTGTGGCAGCAGCGAAGTGTAGCAGACAGCTATGCGAGAGCCTGTTGTGATCTTAGTGACCAAGTTAAGTCTGCAGTATGTGAGTATTGAATGTAAGACTAACCGGGTGTGGAGCGTTGTAGTAATCATTCCGTATTAGGGACTTAGGCGGAAGTTACGAGTGTGGGTGGTGATCGCGGAGGTCAAGTGGTCTATGGGTATTGGAAGTGTATTGACCTAATAGAGTATGTTAATTAATATAGTATTATTTGTCAGAGTCTATTCTTTGTAATTAAATGACAAAATCCGACGGCCTTTAAATACCTTCGATATGTTCATTCATTGTGTTCCAGTACAAACCTAGTGGTACGCCTCAAGGGTCTGGTGTGTGTAGGAGTACATGGTGGTAGTAACGGTTGCTGAGGCAAGGTGTTATGTGTTGTGTAATCGCTGTGTTCGGAATGAACCGGGGTTCAGCGTCACGACACATGCACCAGACCACAACATGCACCAGACCATGACATGCACCAGACTACAACATGCACCAGACTACAACACGCACCAGACTACAACACGCACCAGACCACAACATGCACCAGACCACAACATGCACCAGACCACAACATGCACCAGACCACAACATGCACCAGACCACAACATGCACCAGACCACAACATGCACCAGACCACAACATGCACCAGACCATGACATGCACCAGACCACAACATGCACCAGACCACAACATGCACCAGACCATGACATGCACCAGACCACAACATGCACCATGCACCAGACTACATGGTGCTACATGTTGGAAATTTCCAGACCATGTTGGAAATTTCCAACAGTTATTCTCATCCCTAATACAACAGGATGTATTTCCTGTATTAGGCGTAATACACATCTAATATTCATTTACTAATCCTTAATACAACAGGATGTATTTCCTGTATTAAGCGTAATACATAACTAACACTACTAATATGTAGCTTAGTATTGTAGAATTTAATGTATAAGGTTGTGGAACATCATGTAATTTCTCCTAGAATTGTGAAGTGTTGCTTCAGCCACTCACGGAGACTAAATTTCCACATGCCTGTAGATCTAACACAGATGTAACCATTTACTCTCCTTTATTAGGAATAATAATTTAGTAATAGGTTTACCTTTAGTATACAACAGTTTACTGGAATTTCTTTACTCAGCTTAATCGCTGTTCCAGTAAATCATATCATAATCTAACATCATTTCCACCACCAAGCCCGTATTATTTTATTTGTGCCGTCTACATTAACTGACGTGCACTGTGAGAGTTAAACATCGCTACATAAAATATTTATCTTAATCATCATGAGTGTTCATACACGCGCCCTTCCCTATTTAGCGTTAATAAATAAATATAATTTATGCTCGAACCCTCACGGTGAGCTTTTGCGCATGCGCGATTTTCTGGAAGGAGGAGAGAGGACTCTCGCCATATTCGATCAACAAGTGTGACGTGACGGTGCTCCGAAGCGGTCCAACAAATCTTACCATCCTGGCATCCCTAGATGCTGGATTGAGGACACAGCTTACCAGAATCACGGACACCAGTTCGGCAGGCATTTTTACTTTTTAGTATCATTGATGAGCTCACAATAATAACTATTATAGGTAGCCATGTTGTGACGCTGCGGGCGTACCAAAATTTCCCATGTGAGTGCAACTCCTATCTCTCCAAGTATTTAGATATTACTTTATATGTGTGTAAATACTAGTTTGGAGTGGAAATTACGGAATTATCATTATTGCAGCATGGTGCAACACCCTTCAGGAAGCGTGTGACCGCCATACCCTCACGTGTTCTAAGTATCACTATCTCAAACTGTTTTCCAGACTGGCGTACAGTGGACTGCATCTACGTCCCTCGGTCAAGGCTGAGATTTAATCAGTTTTCATTGTAGATAGTACCTTCTTATTCAGAGTCCATATATATATATATATATATATATATATATATATATATATATATATATATATATATATATATATATATATATAGATAGATATATATATATATATATTTTTTTTTTTTTTTTTTTTTTTTTTTTCAATAGGGAAGGGAGTACCACCTCTGGCTGGAAGAAGGGGGACCCATAGCCTCGGAGGAAACCACACATAACGCATTGGAGGGAATGTAGGTCCCCTCCAATACAGTTTATGTGTGCTTTTCTCCTACCACCCCCTTCCCTTTTTTTTTTTTTTTTCCTTTATTGTGTATTTAAAGGTTACAAAACATACAAGACAAATGCCTAAAGGTTATGGATCTCGTGCAGCTCCTCCGCTTCTGGACAGGAACCGAGGACGCAGCAAGCATTTCCCCTCTGGATCGCCACACTGAGACGCTGAAATAAAAAACTGGAAGCCCTTGGGTCTCTGGTGACGTCAATGAGCCTGGAACCCAATTCCTTGAGAAATCCCAAGGCACTCTTGCCCCAGGGGCCATGCGTCTCAGACGCTATGGGAACAAAGAGGTATTGACCTTCCAGTCGCCTGTACTTGAGTGATTTTGCTGTTTCCCTGTGGTTGGCCGCCCCACCTGCTTGATCAGCTCCGAAGTGTACATAGGTGTCAGCCAGGGTGGATACACATGTGTAGTCCCACACCAACTGTCTACCCTCCTTCCATGGGTATATGGTGATGCCATCAGGGCGAAGTGCTGGGAAATCCGGGTTTTGGACCCCTAGGATGCGAGGTTCTCTCTCCGCTGGGCACCCAGCTGAGACGAGGCTTCTCTTGATGATGTCATTGACCTCGTTGTGTCTTGCATGCCAGCCCTTTGTGCTTCCGCAATGCAACCCATGCAGTCCGTATTGGTCTGCTTTCACCCTGTTGCAAATACACTTGTATTCAGTGTGAATTGGGGCACCAAGGCGGAGGGCTACTGCTACACGAAGGGATTCTGGATCTAGGCGCGTGCCCATTGCTGACATGGGTACTACCAGGAGGAAGTCTCCTGCATGGGGGGCACGCACTGCTCTGAGGCGGGCTTTCTCCTTGTATGATGTTGCGACGCTGAGCATGGCATCAGCCACTTTTTCCACTAGAGGGTGGTCCCAGCCAGACTGTTTGTGTTGTTTTGTTGGCTCTATAATGGTTGCTGGGGCTGCAAGAACATATATATATATATATATATATATATATATATATATATATATATATATATATATATATATATATATATATATATATATATATATATATATATATATATATATCTGATACTGCCTTTTATGTATTACTAATCTTTACATTGCAAGAGTATTTCTTGCATTCCATAATTTACTCATTGTCTATGTGTGTGCATATTATACTCATTATTATTATTGCATAATATATGTTACACATAGATTAATCATATAGATTATCCCCAAAAAATGTGTCATGGGAGGCTGGCTCTAGAATTATATAATTTACAGTCATTGCTTAATAGAATTTATTCACATATAATCATAGATCTATAAGCCACTGATTTTCTCATTTCATTACTCATTCTGGTCCTTCGAGCTATCTTAGAATTAATTATTATTTTGCATTCTTAAAATTATACATTTTATTAGTATTATACTGGAGCCAGAATTCCCCACATATTTTATGGTCCTACGAACCAGGATCTTGTTTGAGATCCAACGAACCAGAGTTAATATTAGAATTTTCACCGGTTCTCAGAGCCCATATATTTTATGGTCGACTTCGAACCGGATGAACCACATTTAATATTAATTTATACTAGTTCTCAGACCATATTTTATGGTCAATCGAACCGAGATAGTCTAGAGAGCTAGACTATTATCAAAGAACTAGTATAAATTTACATTATATTTTACAACTAGTATAATTAGTAGAATATAACCAGAAGTTAGGCTATCTACAATTCATTAATCATTTTTCATCCCTGATAACATTATACTCTTTAATTAGGGAATATATCAGGTGCTAGGATAGAATTTAGGGCAGCATATCTGCCACTCTCATAGAATTTACGGCAGCATATCTGCCACTTATAGAATCCATGGCAGCATACCTGCCACACATATAAAATTACGGCAGTAAAATATCTGCCACATATATAATCAATTATAGTAGTAGAATAATTGTGACACATATATAATCACTTGTATATATTCTATATAACTCAAAAATTATAAAAAGTAAAAAACATAGCACTATCCTGAATCTGTACATCAGTAGTATTATTGCATTTTATGCCAATCCATGTAGAAAAGAATGCTTAGACTGGAATTGTACACACTAGTGTACAACTCTAGCCTAACTTATTATTACTAGCCAACGTAGATAGGTAGGATTATTAGTAGACTAGCACTGTACAAGGCAGTACAACCTAGTCAACATTTATTGTTGTGCAAACACAAGTCAGGGTAGGACTTATCATTATTTTACACAAATTGTGTTTTCTATATCTTATTATATATATTGACTGTATACATTTTGAGTGTTATTGAAGTGTCACTACCCATCCAAAGCTGATAAAGAGGAGCTAAGCAGAGGAATTCCTGTAGACACTGAAATACCACTCAAATATTAGCTGCTTACTATTAGGTAGGTAAGCTAACCTCTACGTGAGGTAGGATTCACATAGCCTAACTGAAGAATCAGATATTAGGCTAATAATAACCGTACTGGTTCCACGTATATATGAATCAGTACCCCAGTTATTTACATTACCAAGCCATGGCACCAACTAAGCCAACATCCACAGGCAGTGCACCAGAAGAAATGTCCAGCAATTGCTTATTATATTTTAGATCATACACGAGTCACAAAGGCCATGTGACTAGACAGTTGAATAAGTGTGACCAGCTGGTACAATCAGGTGCCACAGCCACAGTATTAGAAAACATCATGGAGACGGCCAAGCAAAAGTTGCAAAGAACAACTGAGGCTGCAGATGACTATCTCAGAGTCCTCATGCAACAGAATGCTGAGCCAGATCAACTAGATACCTTCCTTGCCGAGATGGAGATGTTTGAGGAGGGTACCCAAGATCATCTAAATAGATTAACACAATCTATAGAAAAATTGCAGAGCAACTCAGTTTCTCAAAATACTCTAACCACAAGTGAAACTAATAAACAGGAAACACTCCAGGAAGTTCGTCTTCCAACAATTGATCTCCTTCACTTCCATGGTAGAGATGATGAGAATTTTGAATGCTATTGGAAAACATTCGATTCCTTAGTAAACTCCCAGAAATCTATTAGCAAGCCTAATAAATTCCTCTATTTGCAAAGTACCCTAGAGGGTGAAGCAAAAGCAGTTGTCGAACACCTAGTCCCTAGTGATGAGGACTACGATACTGCTATTCAGTTACTAGAAGTTAATTACAGGAATAAAGAAATTGCTATTGCTAATCTTTCTTAAATTTTAAATTTTGCCCCGAGGGGCGAGTTTATTGGGCAGCACCACTCATCTTGTGAGTGGACACACCGCCATAGTGACAGTATTGGGCAGCACCACTCATCTTGTGAGTGGACACACCGCCATAGTGACAGTATTGGGCAGCACCACTCATCTTGTGAGTGGACACACCGCCATAGTGACAGTATTGGGCAGCACCACTCATCTTGTGAGTGGACACACCGCCATAGCAGCATGTACAACACTCCCCAATAGGAAGAAACCCCGCTGGGTTGTTCATCCTGTCACTTGTACCCAGACACAGCTGGGACTTGCTTAACTGTCTCAAGTGAACAGTTCCTCAAACAAGAAGATTAACATCTATCAACCCTTAAAAGCTTACATTATCTTGCGGGTGCAAAATAGGGAAATCTTTTAAGAACAGTATCAATATTTGACAAATAGTGTTTTCCTAACTCAAACAATGTGGGGTTTATTATTCTACACATACTTCTGATTTCTCTCAGGTGTTCACATTCATGTAGATAGTGGTCAAGGCGGTGTCCATCACTCACCACAGATTCTGCAACTTCGCTGATCAACTGTTGTTTCCATTCCATATCTCCATGGATATTTGTATCCAAGACGGATTCTCGCTATTACTGATTCTCTCCCTCGTCCTCCTTCTCTTCGGCCATAATGATTGGGATTGCTAGCTGCAACCATGTTGTACCATCGTACAGATTCACTGGTTTGTGCTTCTATCCTCCTTTCCTCAGTTACCTTGTCACGGTGATGTTGCCTGACAATACCTCTAATTTGTAGTAGAGTCTTGGGTATGAAGTATTCAATTTGGTCTCCTTCAGCGCCTTCAGCAGCCAGCACATCTGCTCGTTCATTCCCACATATTCCAACATGGGAGGGAATCCACAGAAACTTGATGACTCTTCCCTGATTTGTAAGTACTCTCACAGCTTTCTTAATTTCAGTGACTATTGCAAGATTTTCTGCCCGATTTTTACTTAGGTTTTGCAGTGCTGCTTTTGAATCAGTGCAAATCACTGCACCATTAGTGTTCCGTTCAAGAAACCTTAACGCCATAACAATGGCAGTTAGCTCTGCTTGCGTTGAAGAGGCATATAGTTCTCAATACGCGCTTTTTCTTCATTTCTGCGTTGGAAAGTATTATCCTTGATTACTGTGTATGCTGCACCAGCCCTGCCATTGACAGGATTAGATGACCCGTCAGTGTAGATTTGATCTAGTTCATCTCCGGCTTCTTTATAAATTTCCTCGAGATACTTGTGCCTCATTTCTTGTGGTATCATGTTGGATTTTTTCGTTGCCATTTCATTGATGATGATCTTGCATGAGTCATCCTCCCAGGGAGGTAACCTCTCTACAGGCAGGAGCTCACGGGCTTGCTCAAGCAGGTGAAGCTCTTCGAGGTAGCAGAGTGATCTGTGATGCCATTTTTTGCTTCTCCTGTGTCCCCCTGAAAGTAGCACAGAGCTCAGTTTTTTCTTAGCAATATCATTGTAATGGGGATCTCTGGCTATCCTAATTGCAACCTTAGCATTCAGCTCCTGAATTCTGCTTTTAACACTGGGAAGGGACAACACCTCTCGTAGATTAGACATTTTGGCAGTTCTTGGAACTCCAATAATGATTGTCTTGGCTTCATTTTGAATGCTTTCAAGCCTTTTTATATTGCTTTGGGAGTAGGTGCACAGAACTGGTGCAGCATAGTCTATGACGGAGCGCACATAGGCTGTGTACATCATTTTAAGCACGGCAATAGAGGCTCCATGTCCATTCCAGGTCATAGCTTTCAGTGCCCTGAGTCGACTTTTGCATGTTCCTATGAGTTGATTGAGCTCCTCTTTCTTTCCCTTGTTAGAGCCGACAGTGACGCCAAGGTACCGATAGTGGTCAACCCATTCAAGTGTTACACCATTAATTTGCAGTTCTTCATTTGCTCTCCGCTTGTGATGAGAGTATGCCTTCGTCTTGTTTGTGGAGAGAGTGAAACCGAGCTCAATACATTTCCTTCCAAGGAGTTCAGTGGACTGTTAAATTTTTCCCAAGGTGGGAGCTTGTATTAGGACATCATCTGCATATCCCACTTGTTGTGTTCCTTCCGGAAAATCAATATTTGCAATGGCGTTCATAAGTACATTGAATAGTGTAGGGCTTAAGACTCCGCCTTGGGGGGTCCTGAGTTCCATATTTTTTTTCATTGTTCTGGAGACTGCTCCATTGAAGCAAACCTTGGCTTTCCTTCCTGTGAGATAGTCTTCAACCCATTTCATGAGTATCCCCTTGACACCCATGCATGCAAGCTCGTCCAGGATCGCAATCCCCTGGGCTTTGTCGAAGGCTCCTTTGTTGTCAACAAATACAGAGTACCTAGCCGTGTCATTAGCCAAGTAATTAACTATATCTTTCTTATAAGTTAAGAGCGATACCCACCAGATACAACACCTGAAGCTCTACAAGAATTTAGGCTCCAGGTAGAGTCTCTAATCAAAGCTCTAGGTGTCAAAGCAGATGTACCTAAAGCAGAGTGGGTATTGAAATTAGAAATACAAAGTAAGTTTCCTAAGGAGATTCTAGCATCTATCTGTTCCCATTATAGAACAGATGTCCTATCCTTAGATGAAATTTTCGAGGGATTAAGGATAACAGGTAATCGACTGAGAGCTCATGAGAAAATAATATCTGTCACTAACAAATCAACCACTGATAAACTAGTCAAATCCAAAGGTACCTCCAAACAGCCTAATAAATCTAAAACCGCTACTTCCACTCAAAGATGGAAGAATACTACAGTAGGTACCTACACTTTCAGCCCTTCTAAACCTGTAGCTCATAAGTCACCCAAGTTAGTGACTTCTACATCTACTACAGGAAGGAGATGCTGTCTCTTTTGCCAGGAGAGTCATACTATTTATCAGTGTCAAAACTTTCCTGATCGCGTTTCTAGGATAAAGCGCCTCACGGAATTGCACAAGTGCACCAGGTGCTTGTTGCAACACGATCCTAATACATGCACCACCCCATTACACATATGTAGCAGGTGCCACCAGGATCAACATCATTGATCCTGGTGTTGTAAGGTGCGACAGGAGGTTAAGGTGCTTAACACCAAGTCTCGTAATAATGCCGTATTACCTACTGCACAACTACAATTAAATAGTAAGAATTCTAGAATCACTACAAGAGGTCTATTCGACCAGGGATCCCAGAGAACGTTCATCTCTCAACAAGCAGCTAACCAGCTGAAACTTAAACTCTTGTGTAAGGTGACATTGAACATATCAGGATTCCTGGCAGATACTGGACCTCAAGAATTTGAAGTAGAACAACCACTAGTACGGCTAGGCGGTTATGTCCGACCTGTTAAGGCCATAGTAGTTAATCACGTCCCTCTTGACATGAATGTCAAAGGTCTAAGAGACACAGCCAAATTTTTACAGAAAAATAGAATCAAGTTGGCTGACTCCAAGATAAAGTCTGACCACCTCACCAATGTAGATCTATTAGTAGGGACAGACCATTATTATCAGTTCATTACTGGAACTACAAGCCAGCATGGAATGAACTTGTTGAATTCAGCAGGAGGCTACTTACTTACAGGTAGAGTTTAGCAGGAGGCTACTTACTTACAGGTAGAGTTCAGCAGGAGGCTACTTACTTACAGGTAGAGTTCAGCAGGAGGCTACTTACTTACAGGTAGAGTTCAGCAGGAGGCTACTTACTTACAGGTAGAGTTCAGCAGGAGGCTACTTGCTTACAGGTAGAGTTCAGCAGGAGGCTACTTACTTACAGGTAGAGTTCAGCCGGCGGCTACTTACTTACAGGTAGAGTTCAGCCGGCGGCTACTTACTTACAGGTAGAGTTCAGCCGGCGGCTACTTACTTACAGGTAGAGTTCAGCCGGCGGCTACTTACTTACAGGTAGAGTTCAGCCGGCGGCTACTTACTTACAGGTAGAGTTCAGCCGGCGGCTACTTACTTACAGGTAGAGTTCAGCCGGCGGCTACTTACTTACAGGTAGAGTTCAGCCGGCGGCTACTTACTTACAGGTAGAGTTCAGCAGGAGGCTACTTACTTACAGGTAGAGTCTTGAACCTGAGGAAGCCTATGCCAGCTGACAACCAACATTAGTTCCAGATTGAGTCCGGTACAATTAGTACTATCCGAATTAGTTTCTATGGATCTCGGTGGATAAATCAGTGGTCAGTAGCCTAAACCGGTTCTTGTCACAGCAACACATGTCATTGACCCTCTGTAGACCCAGAACTATTCTCGACAGTAATAATTGACCACATTCAGTCTTCATAGCATTTCATAACATCTTATCGCCTTTATCGTACCTTAGGTAAGTCTTCTGGAGAAGACAGCATTTATAGTATTTTAGGTAAGTCTTCTAGAGAAGACTGCATTTATATCAAGTCGTCTGGACTAGGATTTAGTAATCCATTTAATGTGATACACCTGCAGAGTTGTACCAGTTTTGTTTGAGCTCCTTCTGCTTTCTTGTCTCTGCCCACAAGCATCTTAGAGACAGTTTGGAGAAGTATTTTAGCACAAGCAAAATTGAACTTTGCAACAGCCTGTAAGTGAACATTTACCAGAAGACTATTAGAAGCGAAACAAATTGTTTCTCATAATAGAATAAACTCATCTTATCTTTCTCCAGATTGAGTCTGGTACAGTTATTACTAGCCGAGTTAGTTTCTATGGATCTCAGTGGATAAATCAGTGACTAGTAGCCTAAACCGGTTCACGTCACAGCGACAGATGTCATTGACCCACTGTAGACCCAAGACTATTCTCGACAGTAATAATTGACCACATTCAGTCTTCATATAAATTATCATGTACTTAATTATAGCTCCAGAGAGTTATAGTACTGTAACTTAATGTATATAAACCGAATAGATTTATTACTCATTTAGAATCTTTAGGTTATTATATGTGTTAAGTTATACTTCCAGAGAAGTTATAGCACTGTATCCTAATGTATATAATTCGCATTTACCCTCTACTTAGGTAGATTAGGGAACATTAGTTAGGGTCAGCTGAGTGCAAGTTAAATCTGTACTCACTATAGCATACCACTGACTGCATTTATAGAGACTGATGCTCATATACTCAGTTCTCTATTTTATCTAGAATTTAGCTAGGTTAGGAATTTAGTTATTATTATTACATAGCCTAAATTACTTTGTGCAGCAAGAACTACACATTAGGCTAAATTTAATCTTGTACAAACACTTAGAATTTCTCATTTGATGTTGAGGTGATTTGTGAGTCTGCAGTGATCAGTTAGTGTCTAGTAACTCATCCAGTTACATGTCACTGCGACCCTTGACACTGATCTCACTGTAGATTCAGTATCTCCTTGATCTCAAAGAGACATAGAATAGTTAATCATTACATAGATGTACCAGAGATAACAGATCATACCTGTCACACAGATCCGGGACATTCGTTATGTACATACTAACCTACTAACATATAAGAATGTAATTTCAGGGAAGGGAAATAGGTTCGTTAGTACTTAACATTGAACTATGACCCGTAATTTCCCGCCCCGGAATTATGTTGGAAATTTCCAACAGTTATTCTCATCCCTAATACAACAGGATGTATTTCCTGTATTAGGCGTAATACACATCTAATATTCATTTACTAATCCTTAATACAACAGGATGTATATCCTGTATTAAGCGTAATAATTAACTAACACTACTAATATGTAGCTTAGTATTGTAGAATTTAATGTATAAGGTTGTGGAACATCATGTAATTTCTCCTAGAATTGTGAAGTTTTGCGTCAGCCACTCACGGAGACTAAATTTCCACATACCTGTAGATCTAACACAGATGTAACCATTTACTTTCCTTTATTAGGAATAATAATTTAGTAATAGGTTTACCTTTAGTATACAACAGTTTACTGGAATTTCTTACCCAGCTTAATCGCTGTTCCAGTAAATCATACCATAATCTAACATCATGAGTGTAGATATTTTCACCCTAAGCTATGCAAACTCTCAGTCAATGAGAGGAAATGCTACGATCTTCATTGCCCCGATTTCCACGTCAGAGGTACACAGCGCTATACAAGAGAAGAAGTCCAATATAATAGCCCTGAAATTTTTTTAGAGGCAAGCAGAAACAGACAGGAAAAAAAGTGGCAGGAGTACGGATGGAGAGGGGGAAATGTCCAAGACTGGACTACGGTTCGTCATCAAGCCCACACATACTACACCCCCCAACTACACAGAGACTACCACACTCCCCAGTATCACTTCCAAAACTGGACAAACCATTGCCACAACAACACACCCTGGTTTAGGGTAGAGAGGAGGGAGAACTACCAAAACCTTCCAGAAGTGACACACAATATGGACAATCATTCATATTTGCAAACATTCAAGGTTTAAAGCCAAAGTCAAGGAATAAAGTTTAGTTCATAAATGGCCTATTAGAGTCAAACTCAATATTTGGGGCATTCACTGAAACTCATACAAAAGATTACATGGATGGTGAAATCTGGATTCCAAATTATAATTTATATAGATGTGATAGAAAAACTAGGTCAAATGGAGGAGTAGGTCTGTATATTAAAGAGGACCTGGTATGCACAGAACTACTAAACTCAACTAATGAGGTGGTAGAGGTACTTGGAATTAAGGTAGAGAAACTAAATCTAACTATTATTCTAATATATAAACCGCCAGATACAACGGTTGAGGAATTCATAGAGCAGATGCACAAATTAGAGAACATG
Source organism: Procambarus clarkii (assembly GCF_040958095.1). NCBI lineage: Eukaryota > Metazoa > Arthropoda > Malacostraca > Decapoda > Cambaridae > Procambarus > Procambarus clarkii. Next base: position 42,650,964 of record NC_091175.1, read on the forward strand.
ATAACCTAGCAAACCCAGCTCCAGATATTATCTTCCTTGGAGATTTCAATTTACCGAGTCTAAGATGGAGAACGGCAAACACAAATATCATAGCAGGGAATGACCCGGGAAATAACCAACCACAGGTCAGCGAACTTTTGAGATTCTGTGACAAATTCTCGCTCAGTCAACAGATTACAGAACCAACTAGGAACGAAAACACACTAGACTTGTTATTCACAAACAATGTTGAACTAATCAGAGACATCACAATCTCAGATACTTCATACTCAGACCATAAGCTCATTGAAGTGCGAACTAGCATAAATAACGGTAGTAGGTCTAAGAGACCCATCAAGCGAGAAGGAATATTCAATCAATTCAATTTCAACAATAAGAGAATAGACTGGGAAAAAATAAATGTTGACCTTGCAACCATTCAATGGGAGACGGTCCTAAGCGACAAAACTCCCACACAGGGAATAGCTCAACTGACAGCTGAAGCTTACAAGGTCTGCTTGAAGCACGTGCCTGTGAGGAGGGGCAGAAAGAGGACCACTCTAGAAAGAGAACGCAGACGACTGTAAAGGAGAAGGAAAAATATAACGGAAATGCTTCGGCAGACACAACTATCACAAGTAAGGAAAATAAGCCTAAGCAGGGAGATCGAAGAAATAGAACAAACGTTGAAGCGATCATATGAGTCTGAGGAAATGGAATTGGAACAGAAAGCTATACAAGAGATAAGGAAAAATCCGAAATATTTTTTCACATACGCAAAATCCAAATCCAAAACCTCGACCAGTATTGGAGCGTTAATTACAAATGAAGGTACGTACACAGAGGACAACAAAGAGATTAGTGAAATTCTAAGAAGCCAGTATGAGGCTATGTTTAGCACACCAATAAACAACATGAAAGTTGATGACCCAAACAGCTTCTTTATGAATGACATTCAAGCTGCAGATAATATAACGGATATTACCACAAACTCGGAAGACTTTGAAAAAGAATTTGACAATATGCCTATGCACTCAGCTCCTGGGCCTGACTCATGGAATTCAATATTCATAAAGAAATGTAAAGTACCAGTAGCGAGAGCACTCAGCGTAATATGGAGAAAGAGCCTGGATACAGGGGAGATACCTGCAGCACTTAAATCTGCAGATATAGCTCCGTTGCACAAGGAGGGGGGGAGTAAAGCCTTGGCAAAAATTATAGGCCAGTTGCACTAACATCACACATAATAAAAGTGTTTGAAAGAGTGATTAGGAATCAAATTTCTAGTTTTATGGAAAACAATGAATTGCTCAATCCAGAACAACATGGATTTAGAGCGGGAAGATCCTGTCTATCACAGTTACTCAACCACTATGACAAAATCACAGAAACCCTAGAAGAAAAGCAAAATGCAGATGTTGTACACACAGACTTTGCAAAGGCGTTCGACAAATGTGACCATGGGGTGATAGCTCACAAAATGAGGTCAATGGGAATAACTGGAAAAAGTAGGACGCTGGATACTCAATTTCCTGTCGAACAGAACACAGAGTAACAGTCAAGCAGATAAAAATTAACATCGCTTGGACATCGAGTCCAAGCGATGTTAAAAGCTCTGTACCTCAAGGTATAGTCCTTGCACCGCTACTGTTCCTTATTCTCATATCTGATATAGACAAAAATACACGTCACAGCTTCGTGTCGTCCTTTGCAGATGACTCAAAAATCAGCATGAAAATTACTTCTGCTGAAGACAGGAGCAGGAGAGATTGCTGAAATAGAGGGAATACAGAGAACATATACGGCGCGCATAGAAGAGATAAAACACCTAAATTATTGGGATCGTCTCAAAGCTCTCCAAATGTACTCTCTAGAAAGGAGAGTAGATACCAAATAATATACACATGGAAAATACTGGCGGGCCAGGTCCCAAATCTGCACAGTAAAATAACAACGTACTGGAGTGAACGATATGGAAGAAAATGCAAGATTGAACCAGTGAAGAGCAGAGGTGCCATAGGCACAATCAGAAAGCACTGTATTAACATCAGAGGTGTTGGATATCTGGGGCTTGACTCGTATATTCAATTAATTGATTATTGTATTTAAATAAATCGAAGGACCACCCACTTTTGAGAACAGAGGGAAAACGAATAAAAGTGATCATTAGAATGACACCAGAGAACCAGTGTCTATGGATACTAATTAAATGAATAATCACTTGACAATAATGAATAGACTGTATTATTAATTAATTAAAGTCAATTATTATTAAAGGGTATTTCTAGAAGTTCATATATATCTAGGAACCAGTGTGGTTCGTCACTAGTTCATTGTTGAGTTAGTAACATAGTAAATCTAAACTACAATAGATTCAAAGATATGATAACTCAAATTATGAATATTAAAGGTTATGAATTACTGCGCAACAGTCAAAGCAAACACATTAATTACCAAATCATCATTTCTGGCAATAATTTATTCACTGTAAAGATCCTATATGAATTATATGGAAATCAGGAATAATATTAGATAAATTTGTACGAAATAAATGTCTTATCTGTAAGACGATTTCTGTAACGCCATTTCGTCATTCGTCCTCGTGGTCACAGGATCCCAATAAAGAAAGAACCCAGGTGAATATCACGAATGATGAGAAACAACTTGTCGACTCCTCGTATACACGCTGAAATCAGAGAAATTTAAGTAGCATTTGATTAGGCTACGAATTATTTCAAATATTCATGAAAATGGAGAAATTGTTGAAAATAAACTAACGTTGTGTATTAGGTATCCTTGCTGTATAACGACAGACTACTCACAAATATACAATCTAGGATGATGCATCAAACGAGAATGGTATACTTAACATGAGCGTATCAAATAGTAAGGTCTGCCGAGCTCGCGTCAGCCAGTCCCAGACGTCCACTGCTCTGTATGCGTAATTATGGGTCGTGGTTTCAATTGTTGACGCGTTATTAACTGGCTGGGCACTATAGAACACGTGAATAGGTAATTGTTGACTATTAAACGGGTATCAACGTAATTCTTGTCGATAAAAACTCCCCAGTCACTACCACGTGTCTCGCCACTCTTCTCGCCAGGGATGCCTCGTGTGTAATGGCGTCTCCGGTCTCCGCGTTCCCTCAACCCGTCTCTCACATTCACCACAGAAATTATTAATCACGGATAATTCTTTTCCGCGTAATTATTGATGTAATACGTTAATGAGAACTGGGTTGCAATTATAGGGACTTAAATATTATCATATTCTCCTTTAATGATGTTAAACGAGAAATGGAGAAGATTTTTATTCTCCATAGCATTCGTACGTAACAGATAAAACTGCTACTTGATAATAATTTCAGTGAATAACTCTCGGTTTTAGATTATCGGAAGTCATATTATCCGTAGGTAATTATTACACGGAATACTGATAATTTTAGAGAACGACATTAAATTCTCTAACACATTGGTAATAAACGTGTCTAACTAGACATTATCTGACGCAATTTTGCTACTCGATTTCATGAAAATTCTAGCACTAATACGCAAATGAAATGGTTAATTTATGTTGACACTACCGTTAGTGAAATTAATAACTACTGTAGTTAGTATATAATGATGATGATGTATTATAATACAATGGTAGTTTGTTAGTGTTGGAAATTTCCAACAAGAGGTCCGCGGTTGTTCAACGTCCTCCCAGCGACTAAAAGAAATATTGCCGGAACAACCGTGGACATCTTCAAGAGAAAACTGGACTGTTTTCTAAGAGAAGTTCCGGATCAGCCGGGCTGTGGTGGGTATGTGGCCCTGCGGGCCGCTCCAAGCAACAGCCTGGTGGACCAAACTCTCACAAGTTGAGCCTGGCCTAGGGCCGAGCTTGGGGAGTAGAAGAACTCCCAGAACCCCATCAAGCAGGTATCAAGCAGACCACAACATGCACCAGACCACAACATGCACCAGACCACAACATGCACTAGACCACAACATGCACTAGACCACAACATGCACCAGACCACAACATGCACCAGACCACAACATGCACCAGACCATGACATGCACCAGACCACAACATGTATTAGACCACAACATGCACTAGATCACAACTTGCACCAGACCACAACATGTATTAGACCACAACATGCACTAGATCACAACATGCACCAGACCACAACATTTATTAGACCACAACATGCACTAGATCACAACATGCACCAGACCACAACATGCACCAGATGTCGGAAAATCCGACACCATTTAATAATATCATACAGACAGATAATAATTGCTGTGTTGTATAAACAAGTTACCCATAGAAAATGTAAATTGTAGTGGAATTTCCGTCTATACAAAACGGGATATCATTACCACATACTATTATAAATTCACCACCTATTATGGTGGGAATTATTCTTAAATACATTAGTCTTTGGACTTTACCATCATAAAAACATCTCATATAAATTAACTTAATTATTAGAATTAAAATAGAGTAAATGTGACCCTTCTATCACTTTCTGAAATCTGGACAATGTAAGCCAGGCGTCAGGGTGAGGGAGTGGTCAGCCATTGTTGTTGTCACCTCCGAGACGCGTGGAGCAAATTCGGCTCCTATCATATCTGGACAATGTCGGCCAGTAGCGTCAGTAGTATGGAGTGTCGCCATTGTTATTATACTTAGACCAGAGGCATGGGAGCAATTCGGCTCCTGTTAAATTTACTTGGACGAAGTGTTATGGAAACCAAAGGTGTACCATCATCAACACGCTGTCAACAAATACAAGTTAAGTGTTCTACCGAAATCCATTTATCTATCATTTGTGGCCATTAATGTCATTAGATAGGGTGAGTCTGTTAGAGCACGAGATCGCCTCATACTAAAGGTAATTAAGCCAGGTCTTCATGGTTCCATTTACAGTGTTTTCTCTAATATAGCTGTCATATATTAGGATTCTGGCTTTACAGCTAGTGCCCTTTTGACAGGTCAAGACGAGGAAGCATGCTTTGTGTACCAGTTACTGGGTGATGGAAGCTACCTCAAAGAGGATAATTTGGTGTCTACATCCTGGTTATACCTGGTGGACTAAGGCCTGCTGTACAATAAGATAAGGAACCTCTTCAATGTATGTAGTCTAATACTGTAGTTTGATTGGCTGCATATATATAAATTTAATATAAACCCCCCTAATGTGTAGAGGATCGATTTGTGAGATTATGAAATTATTGCAGAAATACAGTCCACTTATCATCATACAAATTGCTATCGAAGTATACAAATTAACGTAAATATAAATTCATATAAATTAAATAAATATAAATCTCACAGGTTGGTTCCCACATTATTTGGTCCTTCGAACCGGATTATTTGGACCATCGGAACCTAGATTATATGATCATTCGAACCTAGATGGTCTAGAGAGCTAGATTGTCATCAAATTAAATAAACTAGTGTAATAAATTAGTGAACAACAAAGCCAGCAGTCAAAGACGGCGGCGTTGCCTCGAGCGAGTTCACGAGCCCCGCTCAGCCCAGTTAAGCCTTAGTCAGCGGTTTCATGCACACCCACAGATTTGGTGGTGTGTTATTCTGTGAAATGAGAGCGCTAATATTGAAGCCAGCCAAATTAGTGGCTGTGTCGCGAGATTGTTCACGGATTTCGTGGTGTTAAATTTCGCGAGAGATTATCCACGAATTTTGTGGAGTTTATTTCGCAAGGTCACTAATAATATTTAATACTTCTTGATAATATTAGAAGTTTCATAGAGGCTAATTAAGAGGCTATTATCAATAATTGTGTATGTTATTTCTCCAAAATAGAGAATTATTTAATATATATTGCACTAGTGATCACAGTATAATATTTACTAATTGCCAACCCACAACAGGGTAGGATATTACCATTGACTAGTTGAACTATTTATTGTTCATCCTAGTCCCATTATTACCATAGTCAGTTGTACTATATTGAACAACCTAGCACCATCAATGAATGGTGCAGACCCTATTTTGGGTGTAATTTTTATCAACTCGAGTTGAGTTGTGTATATGTAATAATTTACTTATGATCATTACACCTTTGAGTGATTAATTAGTGTCTATGCCATCCTAGGGTGATATTGAGGAGCTAACCTAAAGGTACTTCCATGACACTGGTTTATCACTCAAATCATTAGTGTGTATGATTGTATATATATATAATGTGTATTAATTTTAAGTGCTAACCTCTAGTAGAGGTAGGATTACAGCCTAGCGAGTGCAGAAATTTTACCCTAGGCTACCATCAGTACTTGTTCAGTATTATGAGCGACCCAAGTACAAGCCCCACAAGGCTTAACCAACTAGCCAGTATGGATAATGCAGGGAAAATGAAAAGAACCCTTGCAGGTCTTAAAGGCCACTTAACAAGACATATCAAGAAATGTGAAGATTTGTCACTACAATCTCAAGTTGATTATGCTGACCTGGAAAGCTATTATCAAGCAGCTGCAGGTAAATTTGAGCAAATCAAATGCCAAATAGCAACATATGTGGCTGAACTTGCCAACACTAATTTATCAGAAACAGTAATAGATGACATTATGGTTGATCTTGCGAATTATGAAGATCACACTCAGGCCACGTTACAGCCTTATGTCAAATTAATTGCCCAGAACAAGGCAACAGCAACAACAACAACAGTTGCATCTAATACGAGTCAAGCAGAAGCTCGACTCCCTCCAATTAATTTACCCTTTTTCTCAGGAAAAGATGAGGAAGATTGGGACGAATTTTGGAACAAATTCGTTGACCTAGTAGACTCAAAACAATCTTTACCAAAGAGTAGTAAATTCTCTTATTTGCAAGGCCAATTATCAGGTGAGGCTAAAACAGTAGTATCCCATCTGAGATTAACTAATGACTGCTATGATCTGGCAGTAAAACTCCTCAAGGATAATTATGCTGATCCAGAAGTAAGAACATCACATTTAGTTCATGAGCTGTTGCATTTACCCTCACCGGAGGCTTCAGCTGATTCACTCCAAGTCTTCAAGCTGGAGGTAGAATCATTGATCAATGCCCTCAGCCTGACAGCAGATACAAACGGGGCTGAGTGGGTCTTGAAAATAATTGTCCAGGAGAAAATACCTAGGGACATATTGAGACAAATGAGTGCTCATTACAATAAAAGCATCTTATCCATGAATTAAATATCCGAGGGTTTAAAGTCAGTAGTTCATCAATCACGAACACATGACAAATTAAAACCACCAAGTAAACCCTCAGAAACCAATAATAGTAAACCACAGAGTACCAAAGGTACTCCAAATCAATCTAGACAATATAATTCAACACCAAAGTGGAACAGTGGCAGTGTGGGTGTATATGCAGTGGGACCCCTCCAAGCCTATAGTTACTGTGTCACCCAAGAACGTGACACCAAAGGGTACTGGAAGCTATGGAACATGTTTGTTCTGCAATGAGAAACATTCAATGTACCACTGCCCTAATTTTCCTGATAGTGACGCCCGTGTTGAGCGACTCAAAGATTTGCAACATTGCACGAGGTGCCTCAGGAAACATAACATCAACGACTGTGATACCCAATTACACACCTGTAACAGGTGTAACAAAGGTCAGCACCATGCAGCATTGTGCAGAGACACCAAAACAACGTCTCCAAGACCCAAGGTGGAAGATAGCATTCCCACCACAGTACAGTACTGCAAGGTGCAACAAACAAAGAGTGTCCAATCGGCAAAGTCTAAAGGCAATACGACTTTGCCTACTGCCCAAATTACCATCCAGAATAAGAGGGCCAAGGTCCATACCCGTGGGTTGTTTGACCAAGGGTCCCAGAGAACATATGTCACTAAAAAGTTGGCAGATGAACTACAATTAAGGCCTGTAGCCCAGATGTCATTCAACATCTCAGGGTTTGTAACAGATGCCGGACCTCAAGTCTACCAGGTGGTACAACCATCAGTACGTTTAGGCAGGTACGTCTGTAGAGTACAAGCCATTGTGGTGGACAAAATACCAGTAGACCTACAAGTTCAAGGTCTGAGAGCAACAGCCTAATTCCTGAGAAATAGAAGAATAAAATTGGCAGATAATATTAAGTCTGATCACCTCACCGACTTCGGTCTCCTTGTTGGGACAGACTATTGCCATCGATTCATCGGTAGCCCTACTAAATATCAGGGCATAACCATGTTAAACTCTGCAGGAGGTAAATTACTCTCAGGCCCAGTATCAAGCCTGAGGAGACCTATGGCTGCAGATAAACAATACCAGTAGAAATCTAAATTTGTCAGCTGATTATATTTCTCCAGTAGCATTATACTAAGGAGATTACAGCTGACTATACCAACAGAGGTTGATGTTAGTATCATCATTTGAAGCTGAAGATGATTTCATGAGGCCTCAGTGGCAAATCAGTGAACAGTAGCCTAAACAGCTACAAGTCACTGCAACCAATGTCACTGAACCCACTGCAGTCTCAGAACCATACTTTACTTTAATGTTGAGCTATTCAATCTTCTGAATCAATTAACTAAATTAAACCCCAATAAATCTGATGACTGATTTGATACATTTATTATTTAATCAAGATGTATTCCATGGGCCTCAGTGTTTATATATCAGTGACCAGTTACCTGAACAAACTTTAAGTTATATCTAATGTCACTGATCTCACTGCAGTCCCTGAATCATACTTGACTGTAGTACTTGATCACATTCAGTCTTCTGGGTTAAATAATATGTAATTAGGCTTGAATATTAGCCTTTCAAGAGTTGACAGGGAAATGAAATCGCAATAGACTTCTAACCCCTGCAACTCTAGTACGGGACATCCGTCCTGTACGAACAGACGCACAAATGTGTGATTACTAACTACTAACATCAAATTAATCTAATAATTCGAAGGAGGAGTATCGGTGTTCGTCTGTTCTAAAGAGGACTTCGACCCGTGAGCAGCCCCTGGGGAATTATGTCGGAAAATCCGACACCATTTAATAATATCATACAGACAGATAATAATTGCTGTGTTGTATAAACAAGTTACCCATAGAAAATGTAAATTGTAGTGGAATTTCCGTCTATAGAAAACGGGATATCATTACCACATACTATTATAAATTCACCACCTATTATGGTGGGAATTATTCTTAAATACATTAGTCTTTGGACTTTACCATCATAAAAACATCTCATATAAATTAACTTAATTATCAGAATTAAAATAGAGTAAATGTGACCCTTCTATCACTTTCTGAAATCTGGACAAAGTAAGCCAGGCGTCAGGGTGAGGGAGTGGTCAGCCATTGTTGTTGTCACCTCCGAGACGCGTGGAGCAAATTCGGCTCCTATCATATCTGGACAATGTCGGCCAGTAGCGTCAGTAGTATGGAGTGTCGCCATTGTTATTATACTTAGACCAGAGGCATGGGAGCAATTCGGCTCCTGTTAAATTTACTTGGACGAAGTGTTATGGAAACCAAAGGTGTACCATCATCAACACGCTGTCAACAAATACAAGTTAAGTGTTCTACCGAAACCCATTTATCTATCATTTGTGGCCATTAATGTCATTAGATAGGGTGAGCCTATTTGAGCACGAGATCGCCTCATACTAAAGGTAATTAAGCCAGGTCTTCATGGTTCCATGTACAGTGTTTTCTCTGATATAGCTGTCATATATTAGGATTCTGGCTTTACAGCTAGCACCCTTTTGACAGGCCAAGACGAGGAAGCATGCTTTGTGTACCAGTTACTGGGTGATGGAAGCTACCTCAAAGAGGATAATTTGGTGTCTACATCCTGGTTATACCTGGTGGACTAAGGCCTGCTGTACAATAAGATAAGGAACCTCTTCAATGTATGTAGTCTAATACTGTAGTTTGATTGGCTGCATATATATAAATTTAATATAAACCCCCCTAATGTGTAGAGGATCGATTTGTGAGATTATTGCAGAAATACAGTCCACTTATCATCATACAAATTGCTATCGAAGTATACAAATTAACGTAAATATAAATTCATATAAATTAAATAAATATAAATCTCACAGGTCGGTTCCCACACCAGACCACAACATGCACCAGACCTCAACATGCACCAGACCACAACATGCACTGGACCATGTGGTGACGTAGTTGTTATGAGCGTGTACCTGGGAGTACCCAGCTAGTGCGTCGAGGTACGAATCTTCTTGAAATGAGAGAGAGTGTACCGTTACGGACTCGTCACCGCTGGTTGAATATGGCCTGGTAATTCCAGCGTCATTTATGAGTCTGTACTCAAACTCCCCGGGGAATTGGACGATATATAGACAACGCCATCTATGGGTGGAGGCGTAAGAGTAACAAATGGCTCAAGATTCCTGCATTGGTCAGCCAGAGAGGTCACTGTGGGTGACGTCTGAAGTGGCAGCTCAATATCAGTGCCATCTGTTGTGCTACGGAGCACAATGCTAATGTCCCCAGTGAATAAGTGTTACTTCTTAGTTTCGCCAGTACCGTCCATATAACTGATGACGTGTTTGTGTCCACGGAGGTGACGTGGGGCAGCAGTGGTACCAAGGACGGCAGTTTACCTTGGGCAGCCTACGTTCTACCGACTTTGTCCTGCCTGACGACTAAGTAAGCCACCGCGGTCAACACACTGTTTAGGGTAGAAACGGGCGACAGTGAGGTGCCTGTTGAGAAGTGCTGCTAGCCGGTTGCTAGAGGCTTTTGCCAGGGGTTCGTTACCCCTGTCTCGATTGTTTAAGTGGCCCCGATAAGCGTGTGGCCGAGGTTCTCTGCCAACACGTGTCTAGCGAGTGGTCGTGTGGGTATAGGCACCTCGGAATGCTGTCAGTTGACTGGTCCACATATAAGGTGAAACTCGCCAGTGTTTCCCAGTACGGCTGGACAAGGTACTGGGTAACGGAGGGCACACTGGGATCTAGCGAACACTGCATGTGAGCGCCCGGTGTCCTGAGTGAAAGATATACCGAAGTGTAGTAATAATTGTGTTCATAACTGTTGTAATATTATATTTATTACTAGCTGTGCCCGGCCACGCACTGCTTTGGCTCAGCAAAGCATTTGCGTTGCTGAGCCTGAGCAACCTTCTCCTGTCTCCCAGTCCTCCCCACCATTCCCCATGCCCCGTCCCCTCGTCCTCCCCAACATTCCCCACTCCAGCGTCCGTTCGTCCTTCTAACCATTCCCCAATCCATCGTCCCCTCCTCCTCCCCACCCTCTCCCCCATCCCCTCATCCTCCCTACCATTCATCCCTCCCCCATTCCCTCGTCCTTTCCACCAACCCCTACTCCTCTGTTCCCTTGTCCTCCCACCATTCTCCATTCCCCTATCCCCTCATCCCCAATTGCCCCATCCCCTCGTCCTCCCCACTATTACCCCCTCCTCAGTCCTCTCTTCCTCCCCAAAATCCCCCACTACCGTCCCCTTGTCCTCCAACATTTCCCACTCCCTCGTTCGATGCATTCCCAAACGATCTGATGATCTCATTAGAAGATTAAGAACATCTTAATTTTGTATTTTAATGAAAAATACAAAAATAAATTATACTCAGGAAATGAACGGTATGGTAAACAAAGCTCAGTTTCAACGCAACGTCACACAATAAATTAAATCAAAATGAAAATAAATAGAAAGTCATGAAAATTAAATTTACCAATGCAATTGGAAACACTGAAATGGAATCGTAACAGATTTAGTATAGCGTGAGTTGCTATTACGTGCAACAGATTGCGCTGTTTTTCAAACAAACATGTTTTTACATGTCACAGGTGTGGCATCTATAAAGTCGGTATATAAAAACATGAGTGTATTCGAATGGAACGTTGTATCCAAATTTCAAAGCAATCGATGAAGAACTTTTGGAAATTTCAGCTTGTTGTTGTAGTTTAAGACTTGCTACTTGGAACAAAAAGTTCCAAGTAGCACAGGCTATGGTGAGCCCGTAGTTGAGATATCAGTGTGTGTTGCTCTTACGTCCAACAGATGGCGCCGTTTTTTTTTTTTTAAAGCACGAAACACATGAAAAAATTAAACACACATGAAAAAACACAGTTTTTCAAGAAAAGTATGTTTTTTCCCGTCACAAATGTAACTTCTATATAATATGTATATATAAACCAGCTCGGATGTGAATGGAACGTTGTGTGAAAATTTCAAAGCAATCTGTGAAGAACTTTCATTTACATTTTTACATTTTTATTTATATCTTTTTTATTTATATAGATATAGGTATAGAAACATTTACATTTTTATTTATATGGATATATACGAACAAGCCTGAATGGTCCCCAGGCATATATGCAACTGAAAACATATCACATCTGGGGTGCGAGTTGTCAGTTTTATATAGATATATGCTAGCAGTACCCGGCCACATGTTGGCCGGGTACTGCTAGTATATATTCCTGTCTCCTGGAACCTTCCCTGTCCCCCCCCCCCACATTTCTCCCCCTCACCCGTCCCCTCGTTCTCCCCACCATGCCCCACTCCCTGGTCCCTTTGTCCTCCCCACCATTTTCCATTCCTCCATCCCAAACTCCCCTGTTCCCTCGTGTCTCCCCACCATTACCCCCTCCCTTGTCCCCTCGTCCTCCCCCCCATCTCTTCCATCCCCTCGTCCTTCCTCACCTTTCCCCACTCCCTCGTCCGATGCCTTCCCAAATGGTCTGATGTTCCCATCAGAAAATTGGGAACATCAAGGGATCTGATGTTCCCATCACTGAAATATAAGAAAAAACGGTAAAAAATTAAATGAAAATATGAAAAAGTAAAAAAGTCAACTATACTAACAAAATGAACGGTATGGTAAACAACACAGCTCAATTCCAACGCAATTCACGCTAAATAATTAAATCAAAATGAAAATAAATCAAAATCTATAAGAAGTCAATTTATCACTGCAATCAGAAACATTGAAATGGAATTGTAACATATTTAGTATAGCATTTGTGTTCCTCTTACATGCAACAGATAGCGCTGTTTTGCAAGAACAGCATAGTTTTACCTGTCACAGGTGTGGCATCTATACTTATACTTACGAAATGAACGGTATGGTAAACAACACAGCTCAATTCCAACACAATGTCACACAATAATTCAATATAAAATAAAATAAACCGAAATCTATGAAAATAAAATTTATCAATGCAATCGGAAACATTCAAATGGAATTCGTGACATATTTAGTATAGCGTGCATGTTGCTATTATGTGCAACAGATGGCGCTGTTTTCCAAAAACGCATGTTTTTACCCATCACAGGGGTGGCAGTTATATAGTAGGTATATAAAAAGACGCGCATGTTCGACTGGAACGTTGTGTCAGAATTTCAAAGCACTTGGTGAAGAACTTTGGAAGATTACAGCGTGTGTTGGTCTTACATCCAACAGATGGCGCTGTTTTTAAAAAAAAAAACATGTTTTCTCCGGTCACAGGTAAGGCATGTATATAGTAAGTATATAGAAACACGCGCCTATTCGAATGCAACGTTGTGTCAAAATTTCAAAGCAATCGGTAAAGAGGTTTCGAAGATTTCTCTCACATGAAAAAACAGTTTAAAAAAAAAAATACATGTTTTTTCCGTCACAGACGTGACATCAAGATAATAAGTATATAAAACCCTGCTCGGATGCGAATGGAATATTGTGTGACATTTCAAAGCAATCGGTGAAGAAATTTCGGAGATTAGTGATTTTGAACAAACGAACATTTCCATTTGTATTTATATAGATTAGTTAAAGGTTAAGCTTAAATATATTGGTTAAAAGAAGAGTATTTTGATCATTCCCCCCCCCCTCCCCCCCTCTATATTTATTGCACTACATAACCAACTCCTTCAGAGCCACTACCGACTCTGGGTCGGATACTAGTAACAAGGTTCACCCATCACGCCCGGTTACTGGTCCATAGTGACCGTCACATGTACAAATGAGGGCGTGTGCACACACGAGGGCGTGCGCGTGTGCACACATGAAGGCGTGTGCACACACATGAGGGCGTGTGTACACACATGAGGGCGTGTGTACACACGAGGGCGTGCGCGTGTGCACACATGAAGGCGTGTGTACACACATGAGGGCGTGTGTACACACATGAGGGCGTGTGTACACACATGAGGGCGTGTGTACACACGTGAGGGTGTGTGTGTGCGCACACGTGAGGGTGTGTGTGTGCGCACACGTGAGGGTGTGTGTGTGCGCACACGTGAGGGTGTGTGTGTGCGCACACGTGAGGGTGTGTGTGTGCGCACACGTGAGGGTGTGTGTGTGCGCACACGTGAGGGTGTGTGTGTGCGCACACGTGAGGGTGTGTGTGTGCGCACACGTGAGGGTGTGTGTGTGCGCACACGTGAGGGTGTGTGTGTGCGCACACGTGAGGGTGTGTGTGTGCGCACACGTGAGGGTGTGTGTGTGCGCACACGTGAGGGTGTGTGTGTGCGCACACGTGAGGGTGTGTGTGTGCGCACACGTGAGGGTGTGTGTGTGCGCACACGTGAGGGTGTGTGTGTGCGCACACGTGAGGGTGTGTGTGTGCGCACACGTGAGGGTGTGTGTGTGCGCACACGTGAGGGTGTGTGTGTGCGCACACGTGAGGGTGTGTGTGTGCGCACACGTGAGGGTGTGTGTGTGCGCACACGTGAGGGTGTGTGTGTGCGCACACGTGAGGGTGTGTGTGTGTGTCATGGCTAAACGATAAAAGCTCGAATCGACGTTTGAGAGTCTCAGTTTGACAGCGAGTGACAGAAAGAGTGACCTACACCCCACCTACACTCTCCAGATACTCACTGACAGAGGGCGTCAGCAACACGCTGACAGGGGTCCCAAACTAACACATACAGGGGTGGTTAACACCCTGGCATAAGCCTCCAGTAGCTTGCTAGCAGCGCGTCACAATAGACACATCACTGTCTTCCTAGCCAATCCCAGGAATGTCGATCTTTAAAAACAGTGCGTATATCAGCAGCTAACACACACACACTGCTCGGATCGACGGCGGCTACTTAGTCTTCTCACAGGACCAAGCTAAGAGTTCGTGGACTGCCCAAGGTGAACTGCCCTCTTCAGCTCAATCGCCTCCATATGTCACCTCTGTGGACATGAAAACATCATTACCCAGATGGACAGTACACTGGGTAACCCTGGGATAACACTTGTCCACCCGGGAATTGACATTGTGACGTGTAGCCACAACCTAGATGGCGCTGATCTTGATACGCTACCCACCAGAGGTCATCATAATCAACCCCACAATCTGACTGAGGCTGGAAACCGGACCCAGTCACCGCTGCCACGCCACCACCAACAGATGGCGTTGTCCAAGTGGCAACAAATACCGAGGAGTTGGAGTGCAGACCCATAGATGGCGCCGAACTTGCCGCTCTATACTCCAGCGACGGTGTTGATGCCGTAACACTGACAGAGACTGACAGAGAGAGTGACAGAGAGACAGAGAGAGACAGAGACAGAGACAATGACAGAGAAAGAAACAGAGAAAGAGAGTAACAGAGAGAAACAGAGACAGTGACAGAGAAAGAGACAGACAGAGAGTAATAGAGAGAGTGACACAGAGACAGTGACAGAGAAAGAGACAGAGAGAGTGACAGAGAGAAAGACAGAGAGAGAGAGAGAGAGAGAGAGAGAGAGAGAGAGAGAGAGAGAGAGAGAGAGAGAGAGAGAGAGAGAGAGAGAGAGACCGACAAAGAGTGACAGACTGGGGCCCACTAAGCCCTTAGACTGGGAGCCCACTAAGCCCTCAGACTGAGGGCCGCCACTAAGCCCTCAGACTGAGGGCCGCCACTAAGCCCTCAGACTGAGGGCCGCCACTAAGCCCTCAGACTGAGGGCTCCCACTAAGCCCTCAGACTGAGGGACCCCCACTAAGCCCTCAGACTGAGGGCCCCTTCACCACGCCCTAATACAGGCTGAGGCAGCAAATGCTATGCAGAGCACAGTCTGGGATCTTCCTTATCGCTTTTATGGACCTTCAAATGCATATATAACGACACTCAAGTTCTCAGCGCTGCCCTGGCGAATTTTGGCGATTTTCCTGCATATCCAGCGAGGATTTCTGGGTGTATAGCGGCCCGAGGACACACACGTGAATCCAAAAATGTGGATATAATGGCTTGCAAGCTCGCAGTGTCGTCTTGGGAACATTGCAGAATTTTCAGACCATTGCAAATGGCCTCTCGGCGCTCGGGCGAGGCACTAAGGCCCCTGTGAAGGGAGAAGCACAACAATCTTTGTGGTTAAGACGTAAAAAATACATTTGAAGACTTTCTTCCTGACGGTAAATTTTTTGGGTGTGGTGGATGAGGAGCCGCGGGTGTGTATACATAGTATACTTGTCCAGGGGGGGGGGTCATTGTGTATGGTTGTATGTTGTCTGGGTATGTTGACTCTGTCTGTGTCTCTCTCTGTCTCTCTCTCACTGTCATCTGTCTCTCTCACACTGTCATCTGTCTCTCTCACACTGTCATCTGTCTCTCTCCCACTGTCATCTGTCTCTCTCTCACACTGTCGTCTGTCTCTCTCTCTGTCATCTGTCTCTCTCACACTATCATCTGTCTCTCTCTCTGTCATCTGTCTCTCTCACACACTGTCGTCTGTCTCTCTCACACTGTCATCTGTCTCTCTCACACTGTCATCTGTCTCTCTCTCACACTGTCGTCTGTCTCTCTCTCACTGTCATCTGTCTCTCTCACTGTCATCTGTATCTCTCACACTGTCATCTGTCTCTCTCTCACACTGTCGTCTGTCTCTCTCACACTGTCATCTGTCTCTCTCACACACTGTCGTCTGTCTCTCTCACACTGTCATCTGTCTCTCTCACACTGTCATCTGTCTCTCTCTCACACTGTCGTCTGTCTCTCTCACACTGTCATCTGTCTCTCTCACACTGTCATCTGTCTCTCTCTCACACTGTCGTCTGTCTCTCTCACACTGTCGTCTGTCTCTCTCACACTGTCGTCTGTCTCTCTCACACTGTCGTCTGTCTCTCTCACACTGTCGTCTGTCTCTCTCACACTGTCATCTGTCTCTCTCTCACTGTCATCTGTCTCTCTCACTGTCATCTGTATCTCTCACACTGTCATCTGTCTCTCTCTCACACTGTCGTCTGTCTCTCTCACACTGTCATCTGTCTCTCTCAAACTGTCATCTGTCTCTCTCTCACACTGTCGTCTGTCTCTCTCACACTGTCATCTGTCTCTCTCACACTGTCATCTGTCTCTCTCTCACACTGTCGTCTGTCTCTCTCACACTGTCATCTGTCTCTCTCTCACACTGTCGTCTGTCTCTCTCACACTGTCGTCTGTCTCTCTCACACTGTCGTCTGTCTCTCTCACACTGTCGTCTGTCTCTCTCACACTGTCGTCTGTCTCTCTCACACTGTCATCTGTCTCTCTCTCACTGTCATCTGTCTCTCTCACTGTCATCTGTATCTCTCACACTGTCATCTGTCTCTCTCTCACACTGTCGTCTGTCTCTCTCACACTGTCATCTGTCTCTCTCACACTGTCATCTGTCTCTCTCTCACACTGTCGTCTGTCTCTCTCACACTGTCATCTGTCTCTCTCACACTGTCATCTGTCTCTCTCTCACACTGTCGTCTGTCTCTCTCTCACTGTCATCTGTCTTTCTCACTGTCATCTGTATCTCTCACACTGTCATCTGTCTCTCTCTCACACTGTCGTCTGTCTCTCTCTCTCACTGTCATCTATCATCTGTCTGTCATCTGCTTGTCTGTCATCTGCTTGTCTGTCATCTGCCTGTCTGTTCTCTGCCTGTCATCTGCTTGTCTGTCATCTGTCTGTCATCTGCTTGTCTGTCATCTGCCTGTCTGTCATCTGCCTGTCTGTCATCTGCCTGTCATCTGCTTGTCTGTCATCTGCCTGTCATCTGCCTGTCTGTTCTCTGCCTGTCATCTGCTTGTCTGCCATCTGCCTGTCTGCCATCTGCCTGTCTGTCATCTGCCTGTCATCTGCTTGTCTGTCATCTGCCTGTCATCTGCCTGTCTGTCATCTGCCTGTCATCTGCTTGTCTGTCATCTGCCTGTCTGTCATCTGCCTGTCTGTCATCTGCCTGTCATCTGCCTGTCTGTTCTCTGCCTGTCTGTTCTCTGCCTGTCATCTGCTTGTCTGTCATCTGCCTGTCATCTGCCTGTCTGTCATCTGCCTGTCTGTCATCTGCCTGTCTGCCATCTGCCTGTCTGTCATCTGCCTGTCTGTCATCAGTCTGTCATCTGCCTGTCTTCTGTCTGTCATCCGCCTGTCATCTGTCTGTCATCTGTTTGTCATCAGTCTGTCATCAGTCTGTCATCTGTCTGGCATCTGCCTGTCATCTGCCTGTCATCTGCCTGTCATCTGCCTGTCTGTCATCTGCCTGTCAACTGCCTGTCATCTGGCTGTCTGTCATCTGCCTGTCATAAGCTCGAATCTCTTTATAACAAAGTCGTGAAAAAAGATGGATCTCTTGCAGTGAAGGTCGTCCTCGAGGGCAGACGAACACGGGCCTCATACATCAAGTGAAGGTCGTCCTCGAGAGCAGACAAACACGGACCTCATACAACAAGTGAAGGTCGTCCTCGAGGGCAGACAAACACGGGCCTCATACATCAAGTGAAGGTCGTCCTCGAGGGCAGACAAACACGGGCCTCATACATCAAGTGAAGGTCGTCCTCGAGGGCAGACAAACACGGGCCTCATACATCAAGTGAAGGTCGTCCTCGAGGACAGACAAACACGGGCCTCATACATCAAGTGAAGGTCGTCCTCGAGGACAGACAAACACGGGCCTCATACATCAAGTGAAGGTCGTCTTCGAGGACAGACAAACACGGGCCTCATACATCCAGTGAAGGTCGTCCTCGAGGACAGACAAACACGGGCCTCATACATCCAGTGAAGGTCGTCCTCGAGGACAGACAAACACGGGCCTCATACATCAAGTGAAGGAAGGCGAGTAATCACCAGAGAGCAAGATGACGGTTGTGTTATCTGAAGGTGGAGCATAATTCCCTCGTTAAGATGAAATATCGGAGCCCAGTAATGATATCAGTCAATCAAAGAGCAAGTAATTCAGTTGTCAATGTTGCTTAGTCTATCATGTTTATGGGGCTGAAGAAGAAGAAGTAAGGGGAAGTAATGGGGAGAGGTAAGAGGTAATAATGGGGAGGTAAGAGGTAATAATGGGGAAGAGGTATAGAGAGAGCAGCACACGACTATATATTGAAGTAATAACGTTCTTGTCTGGAGACTTGATGTTGTTCAGGATCTGGTGTGTGTGTGTGTGTGTGTGTGTGTGTGTGTGTGTGTACGCACGTGTGCGTGTTAGAGATATATACTGTGATGGGTTGTGGTATCGCAGCTATACTGAACCAAGGTTGTATGGATCTCCATCACATAAATACAAAAAAAATGCTGCTTTGGCCCTTGCAGTGTTTAAGTTGCAGGTAGAAACAAATGAAAATCATGAAATAAATAATTAAAACAATTGAACAATTTTGTTCAATACTGAAATAGTATTGAACAAAATTGGCACCTGAGAACACTTGGCTGTTATTATATAACAAATAAAATAAGTAAATGAAAGTTTAAATCTAATACAAGAGTATACTGGTGGTGCTGAAGACAACTACCATACCACCACAGCATCCAGCACACGACGTAGGCTGAGGGTAGACGACGTTGCAGGAGGTTAAGGTGATCCAAGAGCCCTAAGAGAGAGACTGGCTCATAAGGGAGGCGGTGCCCTTTATATAGTCTGGTGGTAGTGCCTCATCCGGTGTCAACACAAGGTGGTAACAAGCACTACTAGCAAACTGCTAGTTTGACGGCACTTTTGTGATGAGGCGCCCCACTGCTAGTGGAAGGCGGCTAACTACTTGTTTGTGGGAGCAAACTACCGGTTAGCAGAGGCGCCTAGCTTGCCCCTGAGTCGTACCAGGCAGTGCCAGGCCCCGAGGAGGTGGGGGGGGGGGGTGCGGAGAGGTGGCAGGACAGGTACCCATCTGGGCTGGTGTAGAGGTAGACTTCCAGTACAGAGGTACTGAAGGTGGAGGGAAAGGCAGTTCCACTGCTATGCAGGGGATTCACGTGACAATGCAAATACAGTTCACATTTCACATTTTAGAGAGGAAAAAAGGTTGAGAGTCAGTCTAAAGACAATCGATGTTTAGAAAGGCTAACAGAGCTAACAGCTAGATGAAGATGAGAGGAAATATCAACACTGTGGAGCAATGCCCGACAGACCACTGGAACATTATCTAACACAGTGCACAGTTACACACACAACAGACCACTGGAACATTATCTAACACAGTGCACAGTTACACACACAACAGACCACTGGAACATTATCTAACACAGTGCACAGTTACACACACAACAGACCACTGGAACATTATCTAACACAGTGCACAGTTACAGCCACAACAGACCACTGGAACATTATCTAACACAGTGCACAGTTACAGCCACAACAGACCACTGGAACATTATCTAACACAGTGCACAGTTACAGCCACAACAGACCACTGGAACATTATCTAACACAGTGCACAGTTACAGCCACAACAGACCACTGGAACATTATCTAACACAGTGCACAGTTACAGCCACAACAGACCACTGGAACATTATCTAACACAGTGCACAGTTACAACCACAACAGACCACTGGAACATTATCTAACACAGTGCACAGTTACAGCCACAACAGACCACTGGAACATTATCTAACACAGTGCACAGTTACAGCCACAACAGACCACTGGAACATTATCTAACACAGTGCACAGTTACAACCACAACAGACCACTGGAACATTATCTAACACATGCACAGTTACAGCCACAACAGACCACTGGAACATTATCTAACACAGTGCACAGTTACAGCCACAACAGACCACTGGAACATTATCTAACACAGTGCACAGTTACAGCCACAACAGACCACTGGAACATTATCTAATACAATGCACAGTTACAAACCCATTAAGATTTCAATTTAGATTCAACAGAGCAGAAGAAGTTGTTAAACACATATGGTATAATCTTACTAGAGCGATCATTTGAGTCATAAATACTCATATTCCGTCCTAGTAAAACAGAAACAAGCAACACTTAGTGGGCCAGCCAGAGGCTTAGGGCCCGCGCAGTGGGCCAGCCAGAGGCTTAGGGCCCGCGCAGTGAGCCAGCCAGAGGCTTAGGGCCCGCCCAGTGAGCCAGCCAGAGGCTTAGGGCCCGCCCAGTGGGCCAGCCAGAGGCTTAGGGCCCGCCCAGTGGGCCAGCCAGAGGCTTAGGGCCCGCCCAGTGGGCCAGCCAGAGGCTTAGGGCCCGCGCATGAATATCCCTGCAAAAAAAAAGCTAGATCCTGCGGGTAAAATAAGTAAACACAAATGATTAATACACCCTCAAATAGTAAGCAGTCTCAGAACAAGTCCATATCATCCAGCGGTCGACCCCAAAGACGCATTCATCAATTTTAACATTCTGTTCATTCAAAACAAAACTTTTCTTAAATATAAATATATTACTATATCGTGCATAATTAGGCATTGGTTAGGTTAGGTGTTTAGGTTCTGTTGACGATTATTTGTATTTGTGGTACGGGGCGAAGCATTTACAGGAACCCGTCCTCGACTCAAGTCCATTACATCCAGCGGTCGACCCCACAGACGCATTCATAAATTTTAACATGCTGTTCATTAAAAACAGGTATTTTCTCATATATAAATTAATATTATAATATATTTATCATATTGTGCATATATAGGCATAGGTTACGTTAGGTTAGGTGTTTAGGTTCTGTTGGCGATTATTTGTATTTGTACTATGTGGGTGAAGCATTTACAGCGTTGTGATTCGAACAAAATTCGTCAGTGAAGCACTTGTTCCGGAAGTGTTCGAACGTCATCAGTTGTGAGTCGTGTGTAAACCGTTTTTCATTCATAAACGGGGGGTTTGTTGGGTGCATGGAATCACTTTTGGGTCCTTGTTTGGAAGATGGACTCATCTGATTCACCAAGGATTCGATTGAGGGACAAATGACCGCGAGGGACAGTCAGGAAGCAAGGCATACGAGCGTCCTGAAAATCAGGATATTCAATAAGGGACAATGCAGTTTGGATAATAAGGAGCAGTGCCGGTGAGTTAAAGTGCCATTAAGTGCTCATGAGGTAAACGTGTATGGCTAAGACGTAAGCTCACCAAAGCTGTTTCCCACCACCGGTTACGGAGGTAGGAGGAAGGCCATGGGGACACGCTACCTTTAAGAGCACGCAGTTTGTAACCAGTAACAGAGGGCCAACGACGTTGCCAATGGATATGGACTGAGGAATGAATGACTGGGGGTAGGGAGAATTATCAGGGGGAAAGCATCAAGCCATTACAACTATAGTAAGCATCATCCGTCAATCCCGTGAGGCTATGGAGTTGTGCCCCTGGGTGTCTGGTTGGATGCAGCATCTGCTGTGGCTGTGAAGCCCAACCTGAGAATGACAGTCCCGACCGCAGCGAGCACAGATAAACGTCGAAGCAGTTGCGTCTGTCAGTGGCCGAGACCTCCTCTGAAGCCTCTTTTTCTCTGCCTACCTCTTCAGTTCACCCTCGAATTACTGGAGTCCCTTCTGCACTTTGCATCTCCAGGCAGATCTGTCCACCACTGCTGCCTCCCAAGTGTTGATGTCGATGTTCATCTGCTTGAAGTCGCGTTTGCAGGCATCTTTGAAACGCAGCTGAGGTCTTCCGGTGGGTCTCCTTCCTGATGCCAGTTCTCCATATAAGAGGTCCTTTGAAAGGCGGCCATCGACCATGCGTGTGACATGTCCCGGCCATCGCATCCATCTCTGATTCAGGAGAGTGAACATTGAAGGGACTCGTGTTCTCTCAAGCACTGTGTTGTTGGTGATGTGGTGTCTCCATGCTCCATGTGACGTGGTCTATCCACGTGATGTCAAAGATGCGTCTCAGGTTCCGCATGTGAAAGGTATTGAGCCGTCTCTCCTGGCGAGAGCGCAGGGTCCAGGATTCCGAGCCATAAAGAAGTGTGCTCACCGCACATGCTGTGTAGACTTGTGCCTTGGTATGTACTGTCAGTGTGACATTTTCCCAAACGCGCTTTGTGAGCCTGGCCAGTGTTGTTGCGGCCTTCGCGATACGTCTGTTGAGCTCAGTGTCCACGGAAAGGGTGTCTGAGATTGTGGAGCCCAGGTACACAAACTCGCGGACCGCCTCCAACTCGCAGTCTGTGATGTTAATACAGGGTAACTCATTGACGTCTTGTCCCATCACCTGTGTCTTCTTCAGGCTGATTGTCAGGCCGAATATGGAACAGGCTGCGGCACAGTGGTTGAGTAGCTGTTGCAGGCCTTCTGCTGTGTACTCACATAGTTATGCTTGCAGGGATGAGCTCTGGCTGTTCAGTCCTGCCTCTCAACTGTCAATCAAAATCAACTGGTGTACAGATTCTTGAGCCTACTGGGCTCTATCATATTTACATTTGAAACAGTGTATGGAGTCTTCTTCCACCACATCACTGCCTAATGCATTCCATCTGTTAATTACTCTGACACTGAAAAAATTCTTTCTTTGTGGCTCATCTGGGAACTAAGCTTCCACCTGTGTCCCCTTGTTCGTGTTCCACTCGTGCTAATGAGTTTGTCTTTGGCCACCCTGTCAATTCTCCTAAAAATTTTGTAGGTAGTTATCTTGTCTTTCCTTTCACCTCTGTTTTCCAGGAAACTGAGGTTTAGCTCCCTTAACCTTTCCTTGTAGCTGATGCCTCTCAGTTCTGGGGCTAGTCTGGTGGCTAACTCTGAATCTTCTCTAACTTTAACTTGTGTTTAACTAGGTATGGACTCCAGGCTGAGGCTGCATATTCCAGGATTGGTCGACATAAGAGGTATACAGGGGCCTGAACCATTCCTTACACAAGTTTCTAAAGGTAGTTCTTACATTGGCCAGTCTAGCATATTCCGCTGATGACATCCTTTTGATGTGAGCCTCTGGAGACAGGTACAGCGTGACATCAACCCCCAGCATCTTTCCCTCTATTTGATTCTTGCAGGCTTTCATCTCCAAGATGGTACCTTGTGTTCAGCCTTCTGTTCGCTTCACCTAATTTCTTTGCTTTACACTCTCTTGAGTTGAACTTTAGTAGCCATTTTCTAGACAATTCCTCCAATTTGTCCAGATCGTCCTGTAGTCTGTCTATCTTCATCTGTCTTGATTCTTCTCATAATTTTTGCATCATCTACAAATATTGAGAGGAATGAGTCCTACGATCCTACGTCCTACGATATGTAAACGGTCTTCCCTCAGGAAGATCGTTTACATATATTAGAAACAGGATGGGCCCAAATAATGAGCCGTGTGGGACTCCGCTGGTGACATCTCGCCACTCTGATGTCTCTCCCCTCAGAGTTACTCGCTGTTTCCTGTTGCTTAGATACTCTCTTATCTGCTGGAGCTCCTTACCTTTTACTCCTGCCTGTTACTCCAACTTTTGTAACAGCCTTTTATGGGGTACTGTGTCAAAGGATTTCAGACACTCCAAGAAAATGTTAATTTTTGTTGCTTGGTCATAGAATTTGGAATTCTATTAAACCTGTGAGGCACGATATACCATCTCTGAACCCATGCTGGTGATGTGTTAGAAAGCTACTTCTCTCCAAATGATCACGATGTGTGTGTGGTGATCACTGCGTCGTCGACAAAGAGGAAGTTCCTGAGGATTCTCATCAGTACTTACGTCATTGATCGGAAATTGAAAAGCTTTCCATCATATCTTGTACGTAGATAGATGCCATCCTGTGGTTGTTCCAAAGGCATGCTTGACGAGGATCGTAAAGAAGATACCGAACAGGGTTGGAGCAAGAAGACACCCCTGTTTAACACCACTGTTCATGTTGAATGGTTCAAAAGTTGAGCCGTTGTACATGACTGTTCCCTTCATGTCTTTGTGGAACGATTGTATCATGCTGAGTAGGGTGGGTGGACAGCCAATTTTGGCCAAGATCTTGAAGAGTCCGTCCCTACTCACGAGGTCGAACGCCTTTGTAAGGTTAATGAAGGCAATGTACAATGCTTTTCTCTGCTCCCTGCACTTTTCTTGAAGCTGTCTTAGGGAGAACACCTTGTCAATGGTCGACCTCTCTGCTCGGAAACCACACTGTGACTCGGGGTAAACTCAGCAAGAATCTGAAGCCTGACCAAGACGACCCTAGTGAAGAGTTTGCCGACGACGCTGAGGAGGGAGATGCCGCGATAGTTGTTGTCATCGCTTCTGTCACCTTTATTTTTGTAGAGAGTGATGATGTTTGCATCTCTCATGTCTTGTGGCACCGAGCCCTCCCTCCAGCACTGGCACAGAAGTTCACGAAGCTCAGTTGTAAGTGTTCCACGAGCGCACTTGAGAACTTCAGGCGGAATCCCGTCGTCTCCTGGGGCTTTTCCTCAGGAAAGTGAATCCACTGTTTTCTCAACTTCTTCCACAGTTGGATCAAGATCAAGTTCTTCCATGATAAGTAGGCACTCGATTGCATCCAAGGGATTGCTCTGTACCTCAGGGTACAGTCCTTGCACCGCTGCTTTTCCTTATTCTCGTATCAGATATAGACAAAAATACAAGTCACAGCTTCGTATCATCCTTTGCAGATGACACAAAAATCAGTATGAAAATTACCTCGGCTGAAGACATTGAAAAACTTCAAGCTGATATTAATACAGTTTTCGACTGGGCATCAGAAAATAACATGATGTTTAACAGTGATAAATTCCAGGTTCTCAGGTACGGTAAAAATGAGGACCTTAAACATAATACAGAGTACAAAACACAATCAAATGTACCCATAGTAGGAAAACAGCATGTAAAGGATTTGGGAATAATAATGTCTGACGACCTAACGTTTAAGGAGCATAACCAAGCAAATATTGCGACAGCCAGAAAAATGATAGGATGGATTACGAGAACTTTCAAATCCAGGGATCCCATCACAATGGTTGTACTCTTCAAGTCACTTGTGTTGTCCCGTCTTGAGTACTGCTCAGTACTCACTTCCCCCTTCAGGGCAGGAGAGATTGCTGAAATAGAGGGAATACAGAGAACATATACGGCACGCATAGACGCAATAAAGCACCAAAATTATTGGGATCGTCTCAAAGCCCTCCAAATGTACTCACTAGAAAGAAGACGAGAGAGATATCAAATAATATACACCTGGAAGATACTGAAGGGCCAAGTACCAAATCTACACAGTAAAATAACAACGTACTGGAGTGAACGATATGGAAGAAAATGTAGAATAGAACCAGGGAAGAGCAGAGGTGCCATAGGCACAATCAGAGAACACTGTATAAACATCAGAGGTCCGCGGTTGTTCAACGTCCTCCCAGCAAGCATAAGAAATATTGCCGGAACAACCGTGGACATTTTCAAGAGGAAACTAGATTTATTCCTCCAAGGAGTGCCGGACCAACCGGGCTGTGGTGGGTATGTGGGTCTGCGGGCCGCTCCAAGCAACAGCCTAGTGGACCAAACTCTCACAAGTCAAGCCTGGCCTCGGGCCGGGCTTGGGGAGTAGAAGAACTCCCAGAACCCCATCAACCAGGTATCAACCAGGTATCAAGGCTTCTATGCTGACCAAGTTCTCTCTGGAGTAGAGTTCAGAGTAATGTTCCATCCAGCGATTCATCTGTTGATCACGGTCTTTAATGATCTCTGCAGTGGCTGACTTCAGAGGAGCGGTCCTGTTTTGTGTAGGGTCTGTTGCCTGTTTAATCCCTTCGTACATGCCTCTTATGATGCCGACAGTGGCCGCAGTCTGGATACTGGAACAGAGTCGGAGCCAGTAATCGTTAGCACAGCGCCTCGCAGTTTGTGAACTCTACTGCGGGCAGTATGGAGGGCCTGTAGGTTCCTTTCTGAGGGGTGGTTCTTGTAGGCTGAGAGATTTAATATCTTTTCCTCAAGGGGTAACAGTTCCTCTGCACTGGCCTCGAACCAGTCTGCTGACTTGTTCTGCCTCTTACCGAAGGTTGACATGGCAGTGTTGAAAATGGTGCCCCTGAGATGTGACCACCTCTCACTTGCGCTATTGCAGGGTGGTACAGGAAGGGCATTTACCAGCGCCGCAGTGAATTCCTCCACCTTGTGAAGGTCACAGGTCTTGTTTACGTTAATGCGTGGTCTTCCCTCCTTCTTTGCTCTGTATAATTTTCCGGGACTGGAACTTTACTCTGCAAACGACGAAAGAGTGGTCGGTGTCACAATCTGCACTCTGGAACCTGCGGGTCAGTTTGACGTTTCTCAGACTGCTATGCCCCGTAAGCACCAGGTCGAGTTGGTGCCAATGCTTAGACCTGGGATGTCTCCAATAAACCTTATGCTGGGGCTTGGTGTCGAAGAAGGAATTGGTGATGCAGAGATCATGACAACAGCAGACCTTCATTTTCACAAATCCAAACAGGCCCAGGCAGGAAGGCCAAGAGATATAAACCAACTCTTGCATTAAAGTCTCCCAGGCGGAAGACTGGCTCTTGATGGGGTACGTCTATGAGAGTTGGGCCGAGGTCATCTTAGAACTCGTCCTTTGCTTCAGTAGAGGTCAGTGTTGGCAACCCGTCCTCTTAAAAATCACGTCAATTTTCGCTCGTATGCGCGCTATGGCCAAATTTGGACGTAATTTGAAATGAAATCGACTCACACAAGTGACGTACTATTCCGTTTTCTATTTGAGTCGTTCAGCCAACTTGGCAAGGTTAGAAAAGTAAACTTTCAATTAACGTTTTGAAACTTTATGAGAATTTCCTGCCCACCTAACCTATCAGAGGACCCTTAACTTACTGTTGTTGAAAAAAAAATCCCAAATTTATTTTCATTTTTTTTTCAATTCAAATTACGTCCATATTGGTAAACGGCCAAAAGCGACGTTATTTTTAAGAGGACAGGTTGAACACGCATAGGCGTTGATGAGGCTGAGTCAACAGCCTCATCAGTTGAAGAGTCAACACAAGTGACTCTTCAAGTCACTTGTGTTGTCCCGTCTTGAGTACTGCTCAGTACTCACTTCCCCCTTCAGGGCAGGAGAGATTGCTGAAATAGAGGGAATACAGAGAACATATACGGCACGCATAGACGCAATAAAGCACCAAAATTATTGGGATCGTCTCAAAGCCCTCCAAATGTACTCACTAGAAAGAAGACGAGAGAGATATCAAATAATATACACCTGGAAGATACTGAAGGGCCAAGTACCAAATCTACACAGTAAAATAACAACGTACTGGAGTGAACGATATGGAAGAAAATGTAGAATAGAACCAGGGAAGAGCAGAGGTGCCATAGGCACAATCAGAGAACACTGTATAAACATCAGAGGTCCGCGGTTGTTCAACGTCCTCCCAGCAAGCATAAGAAATATTGCCGGAACAACCGTGGACATTTTCAAGAGGAAACTAGATTTATTCCTCCAAGGAGTGCCGGACCAACCGGGCTGTGGTGGGTATGTGGGTCTGCGGGCCGCTCCAAGCAACAGCCTAGTGGACCAAACTCTCACAAGTCAAGCCTGGCCTCGGGCCGGGCTTGGGGAGTAGAAGAACTCCCAGAACCCCATCAACCAGGTATCAAGGCTTCTACGCTGACCAAGTTCTCTCTGGAGTAGAGTTCAGAGTAATGTTCCATCCAGCGATTCATCTGTTGATCACGGTCTTTAATGATCTCTGCAGTGGCTGACTTCAGAGGAGCGGTCCTGTTTTGTGTAGGGTCTGTTGCCTGTTTAATCCCTTCGTACATGCCTCTTATGATGCCGACAGTGGCCGCAGTCTGGATACTGGAACAGAGTCGGAGCCAGTAATCGTTAGCACAGCGCCTCGCAGTTTGTGAACTCTACTGCGGGCAGTACGGAGGGCCTGTAGGTTCCTTTCTGAGGGGTGGTTCTTGTAGGCTGAGAGATTTAATATCTTTTCCTCAAGGGGTAACAGTTCCTCTGCACTGGCCTCGAACCAGTCTGCTGACTTGTTCTGCCTCTTACCGAAGGTTGACATGGCAGTGTTGAAAATGGTGCCCCTGAGATGTGACCACCTCTCACTTGCGCTATTGCAGGGTGGTACAGGAAGGGCATTTACCAGCGCCGCAGTGAATTCCTCCACCTTGTGAAGGTCACAGGTCTTGTTTACGTTAATGCGTGGTCTTCCCTCCTTCTTTGCTCTGTATAATTTTCCGGGACTGGAACTTTACTCTGCAAACGACGAAAGAGTGGTCGGTGTCACAATCTGCACTCTGGAACCTGCGGGTCAGTTTGACGTTTCTCAGACTGCTATGCCCCGTAAGCACCAGGTCGAGTTGGTGCCAATGCTTAGACCTGGGATGTCTCCAGGAAACCTTATGCTGGGGCTTGGTGTCGAAGAAGGAATTGGTGATGCAGAGATCATGACAACAGCAGACCTTCATTTTCACAAATCCAAACAGGCCCAGGCAGGAAGGCCAAGAGATATAAACCAACTCTTGCATTAAAGTCTCCCAGGCGGAAGACTGGCTCTTGATGGGGTACGTCTATGAGAGTTGGGCCGAGGTCATCTTAGAACTCGTCCTTTGCTTCAGTAGAGGTCAGTGTTGGCAACCCGTCCTCTTAAAAATCACGTCACTTTTCGCTCGTATGCGCGCTATGGCCAAATTTGGACGTAATTTGAAATGAAATCGACTCACACAAGTGACGTACTATTCCGTTTTCTATTTGAGTCGTTCAGCCAACTTGGCAAGGTTAGAAAAGTAAACTTTCAATTAACGTTTTGAAACTTTATGAGAATTTCCTGCCCACCTAACCTATCAGAGGACCCTTAACTTACTGTTGTTGAAAAAAAAATCCCAAATTTATTTTCATTTTTTTTTCAATTCAAATTACGTCCATATTGGTAAACGGCCAAAAGCGACGTTATTTTTAAGAGGACAGGTTGAACACGCATAGGCGTTGATGAGGCTGACCATTCCTACTGCTGTATGAAGCTGAAGTTTGATGACCCTTGCAGACCCCTCCATAGGCGGTACTATGGACCCTAACAACCTGTTCTTGATGGCAAAGCCAACGCCATGCTCCCTTACCTCTTCTGGTGGTTTGCCCTGCCAGAAGAAGGTAAAGTCCTTCTCCCGTATGCTGGCGGTCGCGGGCAGACGTGTCTCCTGCAGGGCGACTATGTCCATCTGGAGCCTGCGTAGTTCATTGTTGATCACAGCTGTCTTGCGGGCGTCGTTCACTTCCAGTAGATCTTCCGAGAGACCCGGTGTCTAGGTCCTTATGTTCCATGTGCCCAGTTTGAGAGCTGGGAGACTCTGTGTTTGTTTTCTTTTGCTTGGTGCATGGGTTGACGATCCGCTTATTGGATTGTGGTCTAAGCCCCACGCACCCAGTGGAGCAGGCGGACCGTGGCGGGACAGCACCTTATTGGCTGGGGGCTGCCCAGCTTGAGGCGGGCGGTAGCTGTCCCATGAAATCGGATGATTTCTCCCACCGACGGAAGCAACCCCTGGCGCCTTACTCTACGCCAATTGAGTGATAGGCTTATCACTGGTAACTGTCACTTCCCGTGTTGAGCCATCGCCAAGGCGATGCTGGAGTGTCCTCTCCAGGGCACAGGCCTGGGCAATAATTATGGAGGATCAGCTGTTGCCCATGCAGCAGATCCACCCTCTCCACGCCACCGATGTGATCCAAGGGAAGGGCAGGCGCCGATACGCTTGGCACCAGTGTCGTCGCAGGAGTTGCCAGAATGTAGCTGTAAACAACTGCAAACTGCCTTAGGGACTCAGACTCCGGATTGTTCCTCAGGGTTGACCCCCGAAGTCTTTCCCATGAGTGGGTTTAGCCGCAAGACAAGTGTGCAATTAAGCACTTAACCTCTGAGGGTGATTAAGATGCTTTTTACAAGCTCAGGTTACATAGTTACATCACATACATACATTGTATAATTGATACATTACATGGTCAATCTTGGGAACAAGTCCAATATATCATCAAGTGTTCCAGTATTCATATAGTAATTACACAGTTCAGCATACCTTAGCCCAGGAGGGCGAAAGTCAGTCAGTATGGGACATTCTACAATATAATGTTCAAGAGAGTGCATGTTTTCTCTTTCACAAAGTTGACACATTGTGTACTCGACATTTGGGTTTTGAAAAAGCTGCCAGATACGTCTATATCCCAGGCGTATTCTGGCCACTATAACATCACATTGCCGGGTTCTTGTTCTATTAGTCCCATATGTGAATGTCTCCTCACGATATCTATCATAATATTTAATGATACAACTTTCAGGGCTTTGTGAATTTGTTAAGTCGGTGAGATTTTCATCTCACCGACTGAGTTGAACGAATTGTGAGGGATTGAACGCGGACCTGCATGACGCGAGACCATCGATCTACCATCCAGCGTCAATAAGTAAACAAATGACCTTACAGAACTAGGAATAAGGAACCCTTCTTCGCAACATAAGACAAGTGCGGATAGCGTCTTTAAGAGCCGTGTCCGATACCAGTATGGCGGGGAACCCACCAACACTCATCCTGCTTAACTCTGTTCGAGATCAGAAACAGCCAATGTTGCATTTCATCTACTTGTGAAATCCTACTTGTGATTGGCCGTATAGGATTATATCACTCCAAAGTCACGAGAGCACTAAGAGAGTCAACCACAATGACAAGAACGCTGGTGGCAGAGAAGCCATTGACGTCTGCCATCCTGTATGCATGAAAGATGGCATACAGTTCAGTAGTGAGGATGCGAGCCTCCAAGCGCCACATATAGGTGTAGAGAGACAAGAGAGTAGTCAAGAGCGTCGGCAGACATACACCTAACTGTGACGGCGGCAATACAATGCCAGTGTGAAGAATAATATATAAGAAAAAGGAAAAAATGGAGGAGAAGCTGTGACCCATGCAACAGGTCCCACACTCTCCACGGCGCCAAAAGTCTCTAATGGGAAGGCAAACGCCAATACGATTGGTTCCAGCACCGTCACAGGAACTATGAGCTCCGCAGTTGACCTCGAAGTTGGTAAAAGAAGGCAGAGGGACCCGGAGACCGCCGTGGTCGGGGCCGGAGAAGGACCATCCCAGCAAGGGCAAAAACGACCCCAGCCTCCTGCAGCAGAGCCTGGGGGGCCGCACCAGCCTCCTGCAGCAGAGCCTGGGGGGCCGCACCAGTCTCCTGCAGCAGAGCCTGAGGGGCCGCACCAGCCTCCTGCAGCAGAGCCTGGGGGGCCGCAGCAGAGCCTGGGGGGGCCGCACCAGCCTCCTGCAGCAGAGCCTGGGGGACCGCACCAGCCTCCTGCAGCAGAGCCTGGGGGCAGCACCAGCCTCCTGCAGCAGAGCCTGGGGGGACGCACCAGTCTCCTGCAGCAGAGCCTGGGGGGCCGCACCAGCCTCCTGCAGCAGAGCCTGGGGGGGCCGCACCAGCCTCCTGCAGCAGAGCCTGGGGGGGCCGCACCAGCCTCCTGCAGCAGAGCCTGGGGGGCCGCACCAGCCTCCTGCAGCAGAGCCTGGGGGGCCGCACCAGCCTCCTGCAGCAGAGCCTGGGGGGCCGCACCAGCCTCCTGCAGCAGAGCCTGGGGGGCCGCACCAGTCTCCTGCAGCAGAGCCTGGGGGGCGCACCAGCCTCCTGCAGCAGAGCCTGGGGGGGCCGCACCAGCCTCCTGCAGCAGAGCCTGGGGGGGCCGCACCAGCCTCCTGCAGCAGAGCCTGGGGGGCCGCACCAGCCTCCTGCAGCAGAGCCTGGGGGCCGCACCAGCCTCCTGCAACAGAGCCTGGGGGGCCGCACCAGCCTCCTGCAGCAGAGCCTGGGGGGCCGCACCAGCCTCCTGCAGCAGAGCCTGGGGGGCCGCACCAGCCTCCTGCAGCAGAGCCTGGGGGGCCGCACCAGCCTCCTGCAGCAGAGCCTAGGGGGCCGCACCAGCCCCGACCACAGTGGTAACAGTGGACTTATACACTGTGGTCCTGCCTGTGGTCTTGTACTATTTGTCAGTCATATACTTATGGTCTAGCCAGAAGTATATGACACAATTCATATAACACTATTGGCATGCCACTAGTGTCACCTCACAACCTTCCCACGCCCTCACAACCTTCCCACGCCCTCACAACCTTCCCACGCCCTCACAACCTTCCCACGCCCTCACAACCTTTCCACTCCCTCACAACCTTTCCACTCCCTCACAACCTTCCCACGCCCTCACAATCTTCCCACACCCTCACAACCTTCCCACGCCCTCACAACCTTCCCACGCCCTCACAACCTTCCCACGCCCTCACAACCTTCCCACGCCCTCACAACCTTCCCACGCCCTCACAACCTTCCCACGCCCTCACAACCTTTCCACGCCCTCACAACCTTTCCACTCCCTCACAACCTTCCCACGCCCTCACAACCTTCCCACGCCCTCACAACCTTTCCACGCCCTCACAACCTTTCCACTCCCTCACAACCTTCCCACGCCCTCACAACCTTCCCACGCCCTCACACACTTCCCACGCCCTCACAACCTTCCCACGCCCTCACAACCTTCCCATGCCCTCACACCCTTCCCAGGCCCTCACACCCTTCCCACGCCCTCACAACCTTCCCACGCCCTCACAACCTTCCCACGCCCTCACACCCTTCCCACGCCCTCACAACCTTCCCACGCCCTCACAACCTTCCCATGCCCTCACACCCTTCCCAGGCCCTCACACCCTTCCCACGCCCTCACAACCTTCCCACGCCCTCACAACCTTCCCATGCCCTCACACCCTTCCCAGGCCCTCACACCCTTCCCACGCCCTCACAACCTTCCCACGCCCTCACAACCTTCCCACGCCCTCACACCCTTCCCACGCCCTCACACCCTTCCCACGCCCTCACAACCTTCCCACGCCCTCACACCCTTCCCACGCCCTCACACCCTTCCCACGCCCTCACACCCTTCCCACGCCCTCACAACCTTCCCACGCCCTCACAAACTTCCCACGCCCTCATACCCTTCCCACGCCCTCACAACCTTCCCACGCCATCACAACCTTCCCACGCCCTCATACCCTTCCCACGCCCTCACAACCTTCCCACGCCATCACAACCTTCCCACGCCCTAACACCCTTCCCACGCCCTCACACCCTTCCCACGCCCCCACAACCTTCCCACGCCCTCATACCCTTCCCACGCCCTCACACCCTTCCCACGCCCTCACAACCTTCCCACGCCCTCACAACTTTCCCACGCCCTCACACCCTTCCCACGCCCCCACAACCTTCCCACGCCCTCACACCCTTCCCACGCCCTCACACCCTTCCCACGCCCTCACAACCTTCCCACGCCATCACAACCTTCCCACGCCCTCACAACCTTCCCACGCCCTCACAACCTTCCCACGCCCTCACAACCTTCCCACGCCCTCACAACCTTCCCACGCCCTCACACCCTTCCCACGCCCTCACAACCTTCCCACGCCCCCACAACCTTCCCACGCCCTCACAAACTTCCCACGCCCTCACACCCTTCCCACGCCCTCACACCCTTCCCACGCCCTCACAACCTTCCCACGCCCTCACAAACTTACCACGCCCTCACAACCTTCCCACGCCATCACACCCTTCCCACGCCCTCACAACCTTCCCACGCCCTCACACCCTTCCCACGCCCTCACAACCTTCCCACGCCCTCACACCCTTCCCACGCCCTCACAACCTTCCCACGCCCTCACAAACTTCCCACGCCCTCACAACCTTCCCACGCCACCACACCCTTCCCACGCCCTCACAACCTTCCCACGCCCTCACACCCTTCCCACGCCCTCACAACCTTCCCACGCCCTCACAAACTTCCCACGCCCTCACACCCTTCCCACGCCCTCACACCCTTCCCACGCCCTCACAACCTTCCCACGCCCTCACACCCTTCCCACGCCCTCACAACCTTCCCACGCCCTC
The DNA here is from genome assembly GCF_040958095.1 of Procambarus clarkii. Classification (NCBI taxonomy): domain Eukaryota; kingdom Metazoa; phylum Arthropoda; class Malacostraca; order Decapoda; family Cambaridae; genus Procambarus; species Procambarus clarkii. The sequence continues at coordinate 42,685,914 of NC_091175.1, forward strand.
ACAACCTTCCCACGCCCTCACAACCTTCCCACGCCATCACAACCTTCCCATGCCCTTACAACCTTCCCACGCCATCACACCCTTCCCACGCCCTCACACCCTTCCCACGCCCTCACACCCTTCCCACGCCCTCACACCCTTCCCACGCCCTCACAACCTTCCCACGCCATCACAACCTTCCAACGCCCTCACAACCCCACGCCCTCACAACCTTCCCACGCCCTCACAACATTCCCACGCCATCACAACCTTTCCACGACCCCACAACCCCACGCCATCACACCCTTCCCACGCCCTCACAACATTCCCACGCCATCACAACCTTCCCACGCCCTCACAACCCCACGCCCTCACAACCTTCCCACGCCCTCACACCCTTCCCACGCCCTCACAACCTTCCGACGCCCTCACAACCCCACGCCCTCACAACCTTCCCACGCCCTCACAACCTTCCCACGCCCTCACAACCTTTTCACGCCCTCACACCCTTCCCACGCCCTCACAACCTTCCCACGCCCTCACAACCCCACGCCCTCACAACCTTCCCACGCCCTCACAAGCTTCCCACGCCCTCACAACCCTACGCCCTCACAACCTTCCCACGCCCTCACAACCCCACGCCCTCACAACCTTCCCACGCCCTCACAACCTTCCCACGCCCTCACAACCTTCCCACGCCCTCACAACCCCACGCCCTCACAACCTTCCCACGCCCTAACAACCCCACGCCCTCACAACATTCCCACGCCCTCACAATCTTCCCACGCCCTCACAACCCCACGCCCTCACAACCTTTCCACGCCCTCACAACCTTCCCACGCCCTCACAACCTTCCCACGCAATCACAACCTTCCCACGCCCTCACAACCTTCCCACGCCCTCACACCCTTCCCACGCCATCACAACCTTCCCACGCCATCACAACCTTCCCACGCCCTCACAACCCCACGCCCTCACAACCTTCCCGCGCACTCACACCCTTCCCACGCCCTCACAACCTTCCCACGCCCTCACAACCCCACGCCCACACAACCTTCCCACGCCCTCACAACCTTCCCACGCCCTCACAATCCCACGCCCTCACAACCTTCCCACGCCCTCACAACCTTCCCGCGCACTCACACCCTTCCCACGCCCTCACAACCTTCCCACGCCCTCACAACCCCACGCCCACACAACCTTCCCACGCCCTCACAACCTTTTCACGCCCTCACAACCTTCCCACGCCCTCACAAACTTCCCACGCCCTCATACCCTTCCCACGCCCTCACAACCTTTTCACGCCCTCACACCCTTCCCACGCCCTCACAACCTTCCCACGCCCTCACAACCCCACGCCCTCACAACCTTCCCACGCCCTCACAAGCTTCCCACGCCCTCACAACCCTACGCCCTCACAACCTTCCCACGCCCTCACAACCCTACGCCCTCACAACCTTCCCACGCCCTCACAACCTTCCCACGCCCTCACAACCTTCCCACGCCCTCACAACCTTCCCACGCCCTCACAACCCCACGCCCTCACAACCTTCCCACGCCCTCACAACCTTCCCACGCCCTCACAACCCCACGCCCTCACAACCTTTCCACGCCCTCACAACCTTCCCACGCCCTCACAACCTTCCCACGCCCTCACAACCTTCCCACGCCCTCACAACCTTCCCACGCCCTCACACCCTTCCCACGCCATCACAACCTTCCCACGCCATCACAACCTTCCCACGCCCTCACAACGCCACGCCCTCACAACCTTCCCGCGCACTCACACCCTTCCCACGCCCTCACAACCTTCCCACGCCCTCACAACCCCACGCCCACACAACCTTCCCACGCCCTCACAACCTTCCCACGCCCTCACAATCCCACGCCCTCACAACCTTCCCACGCCCTCACAACCTTCCCGCGCACTCATACCCTTCCCACGCCCTCACAACCTTCCCACGCCCTCACAACCCCACGCCCACACAACCTTCCCACGCCCTCACAACCTTCCCACGCCCTCACAATCCCACGCCCTCACAACCTTCCCACGCCCTCACAACCTTCCCGCGCACTCACACCCTTCCCACGCCCTCACAACCTTCCCACGCCCTCACAACCCCACGCCCACACAACCTTCCCACGCCCTCACAACCTTTTCACGCCCTCACAACCTTCCCACGCCCTCACAAACTTCCCACGCCCTCATACCCTTCCCACGCCCTCACAACCTTTTCACGCCCTCACACCCTTCCCACGCCCTCACAACCTTCCCACGCCCTCACAACCCCACGCCCTCACAACCTTCCCACGCCCTCACAAGCTTCCCACGCCCTCACAACCCTACGCCCTCACAACCTTCCCACGCCCTCACAACCCCACGCCCTCACAACCTTCCCACGCCCTCACAACCTTCTCACGCCCTCACAACCTTCCCACGCCCTCACAACCCCACGCCCTCACAACCTTACCACGCCCTCACAACCCCACGCCCTCAACCTTCCCACGCCCTCACAACCTTCCCACGCCCTCACAACCCCACGCCCTCACAACCTTTCCACGCCCTCACAACCTTCCCACGCCCTCACAACCTTCCCACGCCCTCACAACCTTCCCACGCCCTCACAACCTTCCCACGCCCTCACTCCCTTCCCACGCCATCACAACCTTCCCACGCCATCACAACCTTCCCACGCCCTCACAACCCCACGCCCTCACAACCTTCCCGCGCACTCACACCCTTCCCACGCCCTCACAACCTTCCCACGCCCTCACAACCCCACGCCCACACAACCTTCCCACGCCCTCACAACCTTTTCACGCCCTCACAACCTTCCCACGCCCTCACAAACTTCCCACGCCCTCATACCCTTCCCACGCCCTCACAACCTTTTCACGCCCTCACACCCTTCCCACGTCCTCACAACCTTCCCACGCCCTCACAACCCCACGCCCTCACAACCTTCCCACGCCCTCACAAGCTTCCCACGCCCTCACAACCCTACGCCCTCACAACCTTCCCACGCCCTCACAACCCTACGCCCTCACAACCTTCCCACGCCCTCACAACCTTCCCACGCCCTCACAACCTTCCCACGCCCTCACAACCCCACGCCCTCACAACCTTCCCACGCCCTCACAACCCCACGCCCTCACAACCTTCCCACGCCCTCACAACGTTCCCACGCCCTCACAACCCCACGCCCTCACAACCTTTCCACGCCCTCACAACCTTCCCACGCCCTCACAACCTTCCCACGCCCTCACAACCTTCCCACGCCCTCACAACCTTCCCACGCCCTCACACCCTTCCCACGCCATCACAACCTTCCCACGCCATCACAACCTTCCCACGCCCTCACAACGCCACGCCCTCACAACCTTCCCGCGCACTCACACCCTTCCCACGCCCTCACAACCTTCCCACGCCCTCACAACCCCACGCCCACACAACCTTCCCACGCCCTCACAACCTTCCCACGCCCTCACAATCCCACGCCCTCACAACCTTCCCACGCCCTCACAACCTTCCCGCGCACTCACACCCTTCCCACGCCCTCACAACCTTCCCACGCCCTCACAACCCCACGCCCACACAACCTTCCCACGCCCTCACAACCTTTTCACGCCCTCACAACCTTCCCACGCCCTCACAAACTTCCCACGCCCTCATACCCTTCCCACGCCCTCACAACCTTTTCACGCCCTCACACCCTTCCCACGCCCTCACAACCTTCCCACGCCCTCACAACCCCACGCCCTCACAACCTTCCCACGCCCTCACAAGCTTCCCACGCCCTCACAACCCTACGCCCTCACAACCTTCCCACGCCCTCACAACCCCACGCCCTCACAACCTTCCCACGCCCTCACAACCTTCTCACGCCCTCACAACCTTCCCACGCCCTCACAACCCCACGCCCTCACAACCTTACCACGCCCTCACAACCCCACGCCCTCACAACCTTCCCACGCCCTCACAACCTTCCCACGCCCTCACAACCCCACGCCCTCACAACCTTTCCACGCCCTCACAACCTTCCCACGCCCTCACAACCTTCCCACGCCCTCACAACCTTCCCACGCCCTCACAACCTTCCCACGCCCTCACACCCTTCCCACGCCATCACAACCTTCCCACGCCATCACAACCTTCCCACGCCCTCACAACCCCACGCCCTCACAACCTTCCCGCGCACTCACACCCTTCCCACGCCCTCACAACCTTCCCACGCCCTCACAACCCCACGCCCACACAACCTTCCCACGCCCTCACAACCTTCCCACGCCCTCACAATCCCACGCCCTCACAACCTTCCCACGCCCTCACAACCTTCCCGCGCACTCACACCCTTCCCACGCCCTCACAACCTTCCCACGCCCTCACAACCCCACGCCCACACAACCTTCCCACGCCCTCACAACCTTCCCACGCCCTCACAATCCCACGCCCTCACAACCTTCCCACGCCCTCACAACCCCACGCCCTTACAACCTTCCCGCGCACTCACACCCTTCCCACGCCCTCACAATCCCACGCCCTCACAACCTTCCCACGCCCTCACAACCCCACGCCCTCACAACCTTCCCGCGCACTCACACCCTTCCCACGCCCTCACAACCTTCCCACGCCCTCACAACCCCACGCCCACACAACCTTCCCACGCCCTCACAACCTTCCCACGCCCTCACAATCCCACGCCCTCACAACCTTCCCACGCCCTCACAACCTTCCCGCGCACTCACACCCTTCCCACGCCCTCACAACCTTCCCACGCCCTCACAACCCCACGCCCACACAACCTTCCCACGCCCTCACAACCTTCCCACGCCCTCACAATCCCACGCCCTCACAACCTTCCCACGCCCTCACAACCTTCCCACGCCCTCACAACCTTCCCACGCCCTCACAACCTTCCCACGCCCTCACAACCTTCCCACGCCCTCACAACCTTCCCACGCCCTCACACCCTTCCCACGCCCTCACAACCTTCCCACGCCCTCACAAACTTCCCACGCCCTCATACCCTTCCCACGCCCTCACAACCTTCCCACGCCCTCACAACCTTCCCACGCACTCACACCCTTCCCACGCCCTCACAACCTTCCCACGCCCTCACAACCCCACGCCCACACAACCTTCCCACGCCCTCACAACCTTCCCACGCCCTCACAATCCCACGCCCTCACAACCTTCCCACGCCCTCACACCCTTCCCACGCCCTCACAACCTTCCCACGCCCTCACAACCTTCCCACGCCCTCACACCCTTCCCACGCCCTCACAACCTTCCCACGCCCTCACAACCTTCCCACGCCCTCACAACCTTCCCACGCCCTCACAACCTTCCCACGCCCTCACAACCTTCCCACGCCCTCACAACCTTCCCACGCCCTCACAACCTTCCCACGCCCTCACAACCTTCCCACGCCCTCACAACCTTCCCACGCCCTCACAACCTTCCCACGCCCTCACACCCTTCCCACGCCTTCACAACCTTCCCACGCCCTCACAACCTTCCCACGCCCTCACAACCTTCCCACGCCCTCACAACCTTCCCACGCCCTCACACCCTTCCCACGCCCTCACACCCTTCCCACGCCCTCACAACCTTCCCACGCCCTCACAACCTTCCCACGCCCTCACACCCTTCCCACGCCTTCACAACCTTCCCACGCCCTCACAACCTTCCCACGCCCTCACAACCTTCCCACGCCCTCACACCCTTCCCACGCCTTCACAACCTTCCCACGCCCTCACAACCTTCCCACGCCCTCACAACCTTCCCACGCCCTCACAACCTTCCCACGCCCTCACACCCTTCCCACGCCCTCACACCCTTCCCACGCCCTCACAACCTTCCCACGCCCTCACAACCTTCCCACGCCCTCACAACCTTCCCACGCCCTCACACCCTTCCCACGCCCTCACAACCTTCCCACGCCCTCACAACCCCACGCCCTCACAACCTTCCCACGCCCTCACAAGCTTCCCACGCCCTCACAACCCTACGCCCTCACAACCTTCCCACGCCCTCACAACCCCACGCCCTCACAACCTTCCCACGCCCTCACAACCTTCTCACGCCCTCACAACCTTCCCACGCCCTCACAACCCCACGCCCTCACAACCTTACCACGCCCTCACAACCCCACGCCCTCAACCTTCCCACGCCCTCACAACCTTCCCACGCCCTCACAACCCCACGCCCTCACAACCTTTCCACGCCCTCACAACCTTCTCACGCCCTCACAACCTTCCCACGCCCTCACAACCTTCCCACGCCCTCACAACCTTCCCACGCCCTCACTCCCTTCCCACGCCATCACAACCTTCCCACGCCATCACAACCTTCCCACGCCCTCACAACCCCACGCCCTCACAACCTTCCCGCGCACTCACACCCTTCCCACGCCCTCACAACCTTCCCACGCCCTCACAACCCCACGCCCACACAACCTTCCCACGCCCTCACAACCTTTTCACGCCCTCACAACCTTCCCACGCCCTCACAAACTTCCCACGCCCTCATACCCTTCCCACGCCCTCACAACCTTTTCACGCCCTCACACCCTTCCCACGTCCTCACAACCTTCCCACGCCCTCACAACCCCACGCCCTCACAACCTTCCCACGCCCTCACAAGCTTCCCACGCCCTCACAACCCTACGCCCTCACAACCTTCCCACGCCCTCACAACCCTACGCCCTCACAACCTTCCCACGCCCTCACAACCTTCCCACGCCCTCACAACCTTCCCACGCCCTCACAACCCCACGCCCTCACAACCTTCCCACGCCCTCACAACCCCACGCCCTCACAACCTTCCCACGCCCTCACAACGTTCCCACGCCCTCACAACCCCACGCCCTCACAACCTTTCCACGCCCTCACAACCTTCCCACGCCCTCACAACCTTCCCACGCCCTCACAACCTTCCCACGCCCTCACAACCTTCCCACGCCCTCACACCCTTCCCACGCCATCACAACCTTCCCACGCCATCACAACCTTCCCACGCCCTCACAACGCCACGCCCTCACAACCTTCCCGCGCACTCACACCCTTCCCACGCCCTCACAACCTTCCCACGCCCTCACAACCCCACGCCCACACAACCTTCCCACGCCCTCACAACCTTCCCACGCCCTCACAATCCCACGCCCTCACAACCTTCCCACGCCCTCACAACCTTCCCGCGCACTCACACCCTTCCCACGCCCTCACAACCTTCCCACGCCCTCACAACCCCACGCCCACACAACCTTCCCACGCCCTCACAACCTTTTCACGCCCTCACAACCTTCCCACGCCCTCACAAACTTCCCACGCCCTCATACCCTTCCCACGCCCTCACAACCTTTTCACGCCCTCACACCCTTCCCACGCCCTCACAACCTTCCCACGCCCTCACAACCCCACGCCCTCACAACCTTCCCACGCCCTCACAAGCTTCCCACGCCCTCACAACCCTACGCCCTCACAACCTTCCCACGCCCTCACAACCCCACGCCCTCACAACCTTCCCACGCCCTCACAACCTTCTCACGCCCTCACAACCTTCCCACGCCCTCACAACCCCACGCCCTCACAACCTTACCACGCCCTCACAACCCCACGCCCTCACAACCTTCCCACGCCCTCACAACCTTCCCACGCCCTCACAACCCCACGCCCTCACAACCTTTCCACGCCCTCACAACCTTCCCACGCCCTCACAACCTTCCCACGCCCTCACAACCTTCCCACGCCCTCACAACCTTCCCACGCCCTCACACCCTTCCCACGCCATCACAACCTTCCCACGCCATCACAACCTTCCCACGCCCTCACAACCCCACGCCCTCACAACCTTCCCGCGCACTCACACCCTTCCCACGCCCTCACAACCTTCCCACGCCCTCACAACCCCACGCCCACACAACCTTCCCACGCCCTCACAACCTTCCCACGCCCTCACAATCCCACGCCCTCACAACCTTCCCACGCCCTCACAACCTTCCCGCGCACTCACACCCTTCCCACGCCCTCACAACCTTCCCACGCCCTCACAACCCCACGCCCACACAACCTTCCCACGCCCTCACAACCTTCCCACGCCCTCACAATCCCACGCCCTCACAACCTTCCCACGCCCTCACAACCCCACGCCCTTACAACCTTCCCGCGCACTCACACCCTTCCCACGCCCTCACAATCCCACGCCCTCACAACCTTCCCACGCCCTCACAACCCCACGCCCTCACAACCTTCCCGCGCACTCACACCCTTCCCACGCCCTCACAACCTTCCCACGCCCTCACAACCCCACGCCCACACAACCTTCCCACGCCCTCACAACCTTCCCACGCCCTCACAATCCCACGCCCTCACAACCTTCCCACGCCCTCACAACCTTCCCGCGCACTCACACCCTTCCCACGCCCTCACAACCTTCCCACGCCCTCACAACCCCACGCCCACACAACCTTCCCACGCCCTCACAACCTTCCCACGCCCTCACAATCCCACGCCCTCACAACCTTCCCACGCCCTCACAACCTTCCCACGCCCTCACAACCTTCCCACGCCCTCACAACCTTCCCACGCCCTCACAACCTTCCCACGCCCTCACAACCTTCCCACGCCCTCACACCCTTCCCACGCCCTCACAACCTTCCCACGCCCTCACAAACTTCCCACGCCCTCATACCCTTCCCACGCCCTCACAACCTTCCCACGCCCTCACAACCTTCCCACGCCCTCACACCCTTCCCACGCCCTCACAACCTTCCCACGCCCTCACAACCCCACGCCCACACAACCTTCCCACGCCCTCACAACCTTCCCACGCCCTCACAATCCCACGCGCTGACAACCTTCCCACGCCATCACACCCTTCCCACGCCCTCACAACCTTCCCACGCCCTCACAACCTTCCCACGCCCTCACACCCTTCCCACGCCCTCACAACCTTCCCACGCCCTCACAACCTTCCCACGCCCTCACAACCTTCCCACGCCCTCACAACCTTCCCACGCCCTCACAACCTTCCCACGCCCTCACAACCTTCCCACGCCCTCACAACCTTCCCACGCCCTCACAACCTTCCCACGCCCTCACAACCTTCCCACGCCCTCACAATCTTCCCACGCCCTCACAACCTTCCCACGCCCTCACACCCTTCCCACGCCTTCACAACCTTCCCACGCCCTCACAACCTTCCCACGCCCTCACAACCTTCCCACGCCCTCACAACCTTCCCACGCCCTCACACCCTTCCCACGCCCTCACACCCTTCCCACGCCCTCACAACCTTCCCACGCCCTCACAACCTTCCCACGCCCTCACACCCTTCCCACGCCTTCACAACCTTCCCACGCCCTCACAACCTTCCCACGCCCTCACAACCTTCCCACGCCCTCACACCCTTCCCACGCCTTCACAACCTTCCCACGCCCTCACAACCTTCCCACGCCCTCACAACCTTCCCACGCCCTCACAACCTTCCCACGCCCTCACACCCTTCCCACGCCCTCACACCCTTCCCACGCCCTCACAACCTTCCCACGCCCTCACAACCTTCCCACGCCCTCACAACCTTCCCACGCCCTCACACCCTTCCCACGCCTTCACAACCTTCCCACGCCCTCACACCCTTCCCACGCCCTCACAACCTTCCCACGCCCTCACAAACTTCCCACGCCCTCACAACCTTCCCACGCCCTCACAACCTTCCCACGCCCTCACAACCTTCCCACGCCCTCACAACCTTCCCACGCCCTCACACCCTTCCCACGCCCTCACAACCTTCCCACGCCCTCACAATCCCACGCCCTCACAACCTTCCCACGCCCTCACACCCTTCCCACGCCCTCACAACCTTCCCACGCCCTCACAACCTTCCCACGCCCTCACAACCTTCCCACGCCCTCACACCCTTCCCACGCCCTCACACCCTTCCCACGCCCTCACAACCTTCCCACGCCCTCACAACCTTCCCACGCCCTCACAACCTTCCCACGCCCTCACACCCTTCCCACGCCTTCACAACCTTCCCACGCCCTCACACCCTTCCCACGCCCTCACAACCTTCCCACGCCCTCACAAACTTCCCACGCCCTCACAACCTTCCCACGCCCTTACAACCTTCCCACGCCCTCACAACCTTCCCACGCCCTCACAACCTTCCCACGCCCTCACACCCTTCCCACGCCCTCACAACCTTCCCACGCCCTCACAATCCCACGCCCTCACAACCTTCCCACGCCCTCACACCCTTCCCACGCCCTCACAACCTTCCCACGCCCTCACAACCTTCCCACGCCCTCACAACCTTCCCACGCCCTCACAACCTTCCCACGCCCTCACAACCTTCCCACGCCCTCACAACCTTCCCACGCCCCCACAACCTTCCCACGCCCTCACAATCCCACGCCCTCACAACCTTCCCACGCCCTCACAACCTTCCCGCGCACTCACACCCTTCCCACGCCCTCACACCCTTCCCACGCCCTCACAATCCCACGCCCTCACAACCTTCCCACGCCCTCACAACCTTCCCACGCCCTCACAACCCCACGCCCACACAACCTTCCCACGCCCTCACAACCTTTTCACGCCCTCACAACCTTCCCACGCCCTCACAAACTTCCCACGCCCTCATACCCTTCCCACGCCCTCACAACCTTTTCACGCCCTCACACCCTTCCCACGCCCTCACAACCTTCCCACGCCCTCACAACCCCACGCCCTCACAACCTTCCCACGCCCTCACAAGCTTCCCACGCCCTCACAACCCTACGCCCTCACAACCTTCCCACGCCCTCACAACCTCCACGCCCTCACAACCTTCCCACGCCCTCACAACCTTCCCACGCCCTCACAACCTTCCCACGCCCTCACAACCCCACGCCCTCACAACCTTGCCACGCCCTCACAACCTTCCCACGCCCTCACACCTTCCCACGCCCTCACAACCTTCCCACGCCCTCACAACCTTCCCACGCCCTCACAACCTTCCCACGCCCTCACAACCTTCCCACGCCCTCACAACCTTCCCACGCCCTCCACAACCTTCCACGCCCTCACAACCCTTCCCACGCCCTCACAACCTTCCCACGCCCTCACAACCTTCCCACGCCCTCACAACCTTCCCACGCCCTCACAACTTCCCACGGCCCTCACAACCTTCCCACGCCCTCACAACCCTTCCCACGCCCTCACACCCACCCTTCCATACGCCCTCACAACCTTCCCACGCCCTCACACCCTTCCACGCCCTCACAACCTTCCCACGCCCTCACAACCTTCCCACGCCTCACACCCTTCCCACGCCCTTCACAACCTTCCCACGCCCTCACAACCTTCCACGCCCTCACAACCTTCCCACGCCCTCACAACCTTCCCACGCCCTCACAACCTTCCCACGCCCTCACAACCTTCCCACGCCCTCACAACTTCCACGCCCCTCACAACCTTCCACCGCCCTCACACCCCTTCCACGCCCTCACACCCCTTCCCACGACCTCACAACCTTCCCACGCCCCTCACACCTTCCCACGCCCTCACAACCTTCCACGCCCTCACACCCTTCCCACGCCTCTCGACAACCTCCACGCCCTCACACCCTTCCCACGCCCTCACAACCTTCCCACGCCCCTCACAACCTTCCCACGCCCTCACAACCTTCCCCACGCCCTCACAACCTTCCCACGCCCTCACAACCTTCCACGCCCTCACAAACTTCCACGCCTCCCAACCTTCCCACGCCCTCACAACCTTCCCACCGCCCTCACAACCTTCACGACGCCCTCACAACCTTCCCACGCCCTTCACACCCTTCCCACGCCCTCCACAACCTTCCCACGCCCCCTCACAACCTTTCCCACGTCCACTCACAACCTTCCCACG
>NC_091175.1:42698284-42769508 GCF_040958095.1 Procambarus clarkii
CCACCTTCCCCCACCATCATTCCCACCACCTTCCCCACCACCTTCCCCACCACCTTCCCCACCACCTTCCTCACCACCTTCCCCACCACATTCCCCCACCACCTTCCCCACCTTCCCCCACTACCTTCCCCACCCCCATCCCCACCACCTTCCCCACAACCTTCCCCCACCACCTTCCCCGATCACCTTACCTCACCACCTTCCCCACCACCTTTCCCCACCACCTTCCCCCAGCACCTTCCCCCATCACCTTCCCCATCACCTTCCCCACCACCTTCCCCCACCACCTTCCCCACCACCTTCCCCCACCAGCTTCCCCACAACCTTCCCCCACCACCTTCCCCCCACCACCTTCCCCACCACCTTCCCCACCACCATCCCCACCACCTTCCCTCACCACCTTCCCCACCACCTTCCCCCACCACCTTCCCCACCACCTTCCCCCACCACCTTTCCCCACCACCTTCCCTCACCACCTCTCCCACCACCTTCCCCCACCACCTTCCCCCACCACCTTCCCCACAACCTTCTCCCACCACCTTCCCCCACCACCTTCCCCACAACCTTCCCCCACCACCTTCCCCGATCACCTTCCCCCATCACCTTCCCCACCACCTTCCCCACCACCTTCCCCACCACTTTCCCCCACCACCTTCCCCCACCACCTTCCCCCACCACCTTCCCCCCCCACCACCTTCCCCTTCACCATCCCCACCACCTTCCCCCACCACCTTCCCCCACCACCTTCCCCCACCACCTTCCCCCCCCCCACCACCTTCCCCTTCACCATCCCCACCACCTTCCCCCACCACCTTCCCCCACCAACTTTCCCCACCACCTTTCCCCACCACCTTCCCCCACCACCTTCCCCACCACCTTCCCCCACCACCATCCCCACCACCTTCCCCACCACCTTCCCCCAACACCTTCCCCACCACCTTCCCCACCACTTTCTTCACCACCTTCCCCCACCACCTTCCCTCACCACCTTCCCCACCACCTTCCCCCAACACCTTCCCCACCACCTTCCCCACCACCTTCCCCCACCACCTTCCCCACCACCTTCCCCCACCACCTTCCCCCACCACCTTCCCCACCACTTTCTTCACCACCTTCCCCCACCACCTTCCCCACCACCTTCCCCACCACCTTCCCCTCCACCACCTTCCCCACCACTTTCCCCCACCACCTTCCCCACCACCTTCCCCTTCACCATCCCCACCACCTTCCCCACCACTTTCTTCATTACCTTCCCCCACCACCTTCCCCACCACCTTCCCCACCACCTTCCCCCACCACCTTCCCCTCCAACACCTTCCCCCACCACCTTCCCCACCACCTTCCACACCACCTTCCCCACCACCTTCCCCAACCACCTTCCCCCACCACCTTCCCCACCACCTTCCCCACCAGCTTCCCCCACCACCTTCCCCTCCACCTTCCCCACCACCTTCCCCACCACCTTCCTCACCACCTTCCCCACCACCTTCCCCCACCATCATTCCCACCACCTTCCCCACCACCTTCCCCCACCACCTTCCCCACCACCTTCCCCACCACCTTCCACCACCACCTTCCCCACTATCTTCCCCACCACCTTCCCCACCACCTTCCTCACCACCTTCCCCCACCATCATTCCCACTACCTTCCCCACCACCTTCCCCCACCACCTTTCCCACCACCTCCCCCCACCACCTTCCCCACCACCTCCCCCCACCACCTTCCCCACCACCTTCCCCCACCACCTTCCCCACCACCTTCCCCCACCACCTTCCCCACCACCTTCCCCACCACCTTCCCCCACCTCCTTCCCCCACCACCTTCCCCACCACCTTCCCCACCACCTTCCCCCACCATCATTCCCACCACCTTCCCCACCACCTTCACCACCACCTTCCTCACCACCTTCCCCCACCATCATTCCCACCACCTTCCCCACCACCTTCCCCACCACCTTCCCCACCACCTTCCTCACCACCTTCCCCCACCATCATTCCCACCACCTTCCCCACCACCTTCCCCACCACCTTCCCCACCACCTTCCCCACCACCTTCCACCACCATCATTCCCACCACCTTCCCCACCACCTTCCCCCACCACCTTCCCCACCACCTTCCCCACCACCTTCCCCACCACCTTCCCCACCACCTTCCCCACCACCTTCCCCCACCATCATTCCCACCACCTTCCCCACCACCTTCCTCACCACCTTCCCCACCACCTTCCCCCACCACCTTCCCCCACCACTTTCCCCACCACCTTCCCCACCATCTCCCCCCACCACCATTCCCACCACCTCCCCCCACCACCTTCCCCCACCACCTCCCCCCACCACCTTCCCCCACCACCTTCCCCATCCACCATTCCCACCACCTTCCCCACCATCTCTCCCACCACCATTCCCACCACCTCCCCCCACCACCATTCCCACCACCTCCCCCACCACCTTCCCCACCACCTCCCCCCTCCACCATTCCCACCACCTCCCCCACCACCTTCCCCACTATCTCCCCCCACCACCATTCCCACCACCTTCCCCCACCACCTTTCCCCACCACCTCCCCCCACCACCTTCCCCACCATCTCCCCCCACCACCATTCCCACCACCTCCCCCACCACCTTCCCCACCACCTCCTCCCTCCACCATTCCCACCACCTTCCCCCACCACTTTCCCCCACCACCTCCCCCCACCACCTTCCCCCACCACCTTCCCCCTCCACCATTCCCACCACCTTCCCCACCATCTCCCCCACCACCATTCCCACCACCTCCCCCACCACCTTCCCCACCACCTCCCCCACCACCATTCCCACCACCTCCCCCACCACCTTCCCCACCATCTCCCCCCACCACCATTCCCACCACCTCCCCCACCACCTTCCCCCACCACCTTCCCCCACCACCATTCCCACCACCTCCCCCCACCACCTTCCCCACCATCTCCCCCACCACCTTCCCCACCACCTCCCCCCACCACCTTCCCCCCACCACCTTCCCCCTCCACCATTCCCACCACCTTCCCCACCATCTCCCCCCACCACCATTCCTACCACCTCCTCCCACCACCTTCCCCACCATCTCCCCCACCACCATTGCCACCACCTCCCCCACCACCTTCCCCACCTCCTTCCCCCTCCACCATTCCCACCACCTTCCCCACCACCATTCCCACCACCTTCCCCACCACCATTCCCACCACCTTCTCCACCACCTTCCCCACCACCTCCCCCCACCACCATCCCCACCACCTCCCCACCACCTTCCTCACCAACAAAGCTCTGTTGTCATGTTCATCCCTCACATGTCATAATAAATGTTGCCACGGTGTCATTGTACACAAAATGTTGCCACGGTGTCATTGTACACAAAATGTGGCCACGGTGTCATTGTACACAAAATGTTGCCACGGTGTCATTGTACACAAAATGTTGCCACGGTGTCATTGTACACAAAATGTGGCCACGGTGTCATTGTACACAAAATGTTGCCACGGTGTCATTGGACACAAAATGTTGCCACGGTGTCACTGTACACAAAATGTTGCCACGGTGTCATTGTACACAAAATGTGGCCACGGTGTCATTGTACACAAAATGTTGCCACGGTGTCATTGTACACAAAATGTGGCCACGGTGTCATTGTACACAAAATGTGGCCACGGTGTCATTGTACACAAAATGTGGCCACGGTGTCATTGTACACAAAATGTGGCCACGGTGTCATTGTACACAAAATGTGGCCATGGTGTCATTGTATACAAAATGTGGCCACGGTGTCATTGTACACAAAATGTGGCCACGGTGTCATTGTTACCAAAATGCTGCCACGGTGTCATTGTACACAAAATGTGGCCACGGTGTCATTGTACACAAAATGTGGCCACGGTGTCATTGTACACAAAATGTTGCCACGGTGTCATTGTACACAAAATGTGGCCACGGTGTCATTGTACAGAAAATGTGGCCACGGTGTCATTGTACACAAAATGTTGCCACGGTGTCATTGTATACAAAATGTGGCCACGGTGTCATTGTACACAAAATGTGGCCACGGTGTCATTGTACACAAAATGTGTACAAAAGGAATTACTGGGAAAGTAGTGAGAGGAATCATTAATTTGCTAACGACCATTAAGATGAATAGTTAACTTCCCCATTGAGTGATTGTCAGAAAACCCGACACCATTTACTAATATTCAATACAATAAGCAGATAATATTGCTGCTGTTGTATACACAAGTTAACCCATAGAAAATGTAGCCAGTATCTTATCTAGTCTTTCCGGCCGGTAATGTCAGGAAGATAGGATTAATTCCGGTTAGGACACGAATAAGCGACATAATCCAGGTAATTATTCCTTGGTCCTTATCTTATAATATACCAATGTTTCCTCTGATACAGCTAGTGCCCGCTGACAGGTGTAGGAGAGGGAGCAGTACAGCTTGGTACACCAGTACATGGATGGTGATGCTAGCCTCACACGAGGATTATTTGGTGTTATCATCCTTGTGTATACCTGGTGGACTAAGCCTGTTGTACAATAAGATAAGACCTCCAAAATTTCATGGCAAATATATGTAGCTTAATACTATAGTTTGATTGGCTGCATATATATAAATTTAATATAAACCCCTCCTAATGTGTAAGGAGTCGATTTGTGAGAATATTGCAGAAATACAGTCCACTAAACATCATACAAATTGCTATCGAAATATGTAAATTAATGTAAATATAAACACTATAAAATTCATATAAATTAAAAATATATAAATCTCATGAGTCGGTTCCCCACATTATTTGTTTGGTTGAAAGTCTACATTATGTCCTGATCAACGACGGTGAGTCCCGCAGGTTACTGTGCTGGCGCCGGTACTGTTCCACCTCCTCGCATCACACATACTGATACACAGTACTGTGTCGGCCACTACACATGACAATGATCTTCAGGAGAGGAGACTTAGTGAGGCCTCACCAAGCCTCCGGTGGTAATCAACTCTATCAATCATGTGAGCAACTTGGTGATCAATGTGTGCAGCTTCCTGCCTGCGGTTGTCTGCCTGGAGGGCTGAGTCATGCACACAGGAAACATCAACAATCACGTTCACCATCCCGTGTCTCCGTCACGTTCTGGAGGCCCGGTCAAGTGGTGCTGCTAAGGTCGACGGCCAGACGTTCAACACAAGTACCGTCGTTCACCACCACAAGTACCAGCGTTCACCACCAGGACAAGTACCGCCGTTCATCACCACCACAAGTACCGCCGTTCACCACCACCACAAGTACCGCCGTTCATCACCACAAATACCGGCGTTCATCACCACCACAAGTACCGCCGTTCACCACCACCACAAGTACCGCCGTTCATCACCACCACAAGTACCGCCGTTCATCACCAAAAGTACCGCCGTTCATCACCACCACAAGTACCGCCGTTCACCACCACCACAAGTACCACCGTTCACCACCACAAGTACCGACGTTCATCACCACCACAAGTACCGCCGTTCACCACCACCACAAGTACCGCCGTTCATCACCACCACAAGTACTGCCGTTCACCACCACCACAAGAACCGCCGTTCATCACCACCACAAGTACCGCCGTTCATCACCACAAATACCGGCGTTCATCACCACCACAAGTACCGCCGTTCACCACCACCACAAGTACCGCCGTTCATCACCACCACAAGTACCGCCGTTCACCTCCACAAGTACCGCCGTTCACCACCACAAGTACCGCCGTTCACCACCATCACAAGTACCGCCGTTCACCACCATCAGAAGTACCACCGTTTATCACCACCACAAGTACTGCCGTTCACCACCACCACAAGTACCGCCGTTCATCACCACCACAAGTACCGCCGTTCACCACAATCACAAGTACCGCCGTTCACCACCATCAGAAGTACCACCGTTCACCACCACCACAAGTACCAGCGTTCACCACCACCACAAATACCGCCGTTCACCACCACAAATACCGCCGTTCACCACCACAAGTACCACCGTTCACCACCACAAGTACCACCGTTCACCACCACCACAAATACCGCCGTTCACCACCATCAGAAGTACCAGCGTTCATCACCACCACAAGTACCACCGTTCACCACCACCACAAATACCGCCGTTCACCACCACCACAAGTACCACCGTTCACCACCACCACAAGTACCACCGTTCACCACCACCACAAATACCGCCGTTCACCACCACCACAAGTACTGTCGTTCATCACCACCACAAGTACCGCCGTTCACCACCACCACAAGTACCACCGTTCACCACCACAAGTACTGCTGTTCACCACCACCACAAGTACCTCCGTTCACCACCACCACAAGTACCTCCGTTCACCACCACAAGTACCACCGTTCACCACCACCACAAGTACCGCCGTTCACCACCACCACAAGTACCGCCGTTCACCACCACCACAAGTACCACCGTTCATCACCACAAGTACCACCGTTCACCACCACCACAAATACCGCCGTTCACCACCACAAGTACCGCCGTTCATCACCACCACAAGTACCACCGTTCATCACCACCACAAGTACCACCGTTCACCACCACCACAAGTACCACCGTTCACCAACACAAGTACCACCGTTCACCACCACAAGTACTGCCGTTCACCACCACCACAAGTACCGCCGTTCATCACCACCACAAGTACCACCGTTCACCACCACCACAAGTACCACCGTTCACCACCACAAGTACCACCGTTCACCACCACAAGTACTGCTGTTCACCACCACCACAAGTACCTCCGTTCACCACCACCACAAGTACCACCGTTCACCACCACAAGTACCACCGTTCACCACCACCACAAGTACCACCGTTCACCACCACCACAAGTACCGCCGTTCACCACCACCACAAGTACCACCGTTCACCACCACAAGTACCACCGTTCACCACCACCACAAGTACCGCCGTTCACCACCACCACAAGTACCGCCGTTCACCACCACCACAAGTACCACCGTTCATCACCACAAGTACCACCATTCACCACCACCACAAATACCGCCGTTCACCACCACCACAAGTACCACCGTTTACCACCACCACAAGTACCACCGTTCACCACCACAAGTACCACCGTTCACCACCACAAGTACTGCTGTTCACCACCACCACAAGTACCTCCGTTCACCACCACCACAAGTACCACCGTTCACCACCACAAGTACCACCGTTCACCACCACCACAAGTACCGCCGTTCACCACCACCACAAGTACCGCCGTTCACCACCACCACAAGTACCGCCGTTCATCACCACCACAAGTACCACCGTTCACCACCACAAGTACCACCGTTCACCACCACCACAAGTACCACCGTTCACCACCACCACAAGTACCACCGTTCATCACCACCACAAATACCACCGTTCACCACCACCACAAGTACCACCGTTCATCACCACCACAAGTACCACCGTTCACCACCACCACAAGTACCGCCGTTCACCACCACCACAAGTACCACCGTTCACCACCACAAGTACCACCGTTCACCACCACCACAAGTACCGCCGTTCACCACCACCACAAGTACCACCGTTCACCACCACAAGTACTGCTGTTCACCACCACCACAAGTACCTCCGTTCACCACCACCACAAATATCTCCGTTCACCACCACAAGTACCACCGTTCACCACCACCACAAGTACCGCCGTTCACCACCACCACAAGTACCGCCGTTCACCACCACCACAAGTACCACCGTTCATCACCACAAGTACCACCGTTCACCACCACCACAAATACCGCCGTTCACCACCACAAGTACCACCGTTCACCACCACAAGTACTGCCGTTCACCACCACCACAAGTACCGCCGTTCATCACCACCACAAGTACCACCGTTCACCACCACAAGTACTGCTGTTCACCACCACCACAAGTACCTCCGTTCACCACCACCACAAGTACCACTGTTCACCACCACAAGTACCACCGTTCACCACCACCACAAGTACCACCGTTCACCACCACCACAAGTACCGCCGTTCACCACCACCACAAGTACCATCGTTCACCACCACAAGTACTGCTGTTCACCACCACCACAAGTACCTCCGTTCACCACCACCACAAATACCTCCGTTCACCACCACAAGTACCACCGTTCACCACCACCACAAGTACCGCCGTTCACCACCACCACAAGTACCGCCGTTCACCACCACCACAAGTACCACCGTTCATCACCACAAGTACCACCGTTCACCACCACCACAAATACCGCCGTTCACCACCACAAGTACCGCCGTTCATCACCACCACAAGTACCACCGTTCATCACCACCACAAGTACCACCGTTCACCACCACCACAAGTACCACCGTTCACCACCACAAGTACCACCGTTCACCACCACAAGTACTGCCGTTCACCACCACCACAAGTACCGCCGTTCATCACCACCACAAGTACCACCGTTCACCACCACAAGTACTGCTGTTCACCACCACCACAAGTACCTCCGTTCACCACCACCACAAGTACCACTGTTCACCACCACAAGTACCACCGTTCACCACCACCACAAGTACCACCGTTCACCACCACCACAAGTACCGCCGTTCACCACCACCACAAGTACCACCGTTCACCACCACAAATACCACCGTTCACCACCACCACAAGTACCGCCGTTCACCACCACCACAAGTACCGCCGTTCACCACCACCACAAGTACCACCGTTCATCACCACAAGTACCACCGTTCACCACCACCACAAATACCGCCGTTCACCACCACCACAAGTACCACCGTTTACCACCACCACAAGTACCACCGTTCACCACCACAAGTACCACCGTTCACCACCACAAGTACTGCTGTTCACCACCACCACAAGTACCTTCGTTCACCACCACCACAAGTACCACCGTTCACCACCACAAGTACCACCGTTCACCACCACCACAAGTACCGCCGTTCACCACCACCACAAGTACCGCCGTTCACCACCACCACAAGTACCGCCGTTCATCACCACCACAAGTACCACCGTTCACCACCACAAGTACCACCGTTCACCACCACCACAAGTACCACCGTTCACCACCACCACAAGTACCACCGTTCATCACCACCACAAATACCACCGTTCACCACCACCACAAGTACCACCGTTCATCACCACCACAAGTACCACCGTTCACCACCACCACAAGTACCGCCGTTCACCACCACCACAAGTACCACCGTTCACCACCACAAGTACCACCGTTCACCACCACCACAAGTACCGCCGTTCACCACCACCACAAGTACCGCCGTTCACCACCACCACAAGTACCACCGTTCATCACCACAAGTACCACCGTTCACCACCACCACAAATACCGCCGTTCACCACCACCACAAGTACCACCGTTTACCACCACCACAAGTACCACCGTTCACCACCACAAGTACCACCGTTCACCACCACAAGTACTGCTGTTCACCACCACCACAAGTACCTCCGTTCACCACCACCACAAGTACCACCGTTCACCACCACAAGTACCACCGTTCACCACCACCACAAGTACCGCCGTTCACCACCACCACAAGTACCGCCGTTCACCACCACCACAAGTACCGCCGTTCATCACCACCACAAGTACCACCGTTCACCACCACAAGTACCACCGTTCACCACCACCACAAGTACCACCGTTCACCACCACCACAAGAACCACCGTTCATCACCACCACAAATACCACCGTTCACCACCACCACAAGTACCACCGTTCATCACCACCACAAGTACCACCGTTCACCACCACCACAAGTACCGCCGTTCACCACCACCACAAGTACCACCGTTCACCACCACCACAAGTACCACCGTTCATCACCACCACAAGTACTGCCGTTCACCACCACCACAAGTACCGCCGTTCACCATCATCACAAGTACCACCGTTCACCACCACCACAAGTACTGCCGTTCACCACAATCACAAGTACCACCGTTCATCACCACCACAAGTACTGCCGTTCACCACCACCACAAGTACCACCGTTCATCACCACCACAAGTACTGCCGTTCACCACCACCACAAGTACCGCCGTTCACCACCACCACAAGTACTGCCGTTCACCACCACCACAAGTACTGCCGTTCACCACAATCACAAGTACCACCATTCACCACCACCACAAGTACCGCCGTTCACCACAATCACAAGTACCACCGTTCACCACCACCACAAGTACCACCGTTCAGAACCACCACAAGTACTGCCGTTCACCACCATCACAAGTACTGATGTTCACCACCACCACAAGTACCGCCGTTCACCACCACAACAAGTACCGCCGTTCATCACCACCACAAGTACTGCCGTTCACCACCTCCACAAGAACCGCCGTTCATCACCACCACAAGTACCGCCGTTCATCACCACAAATACCGGCGTTCATCACCACCACAAGTACCGCCGTTCACCACCACCACAAGTACCGCCGTTCATCACCACCACAAGTACCGCCGTTCACCACCACAAGTACCGCCGTTCACCACCACAAGTACCGCCGTTCACCACCATCACAAGTACCGCCGTTCACCACCATCAGAAGTACCACCGTTTATCACCACCACAAGTACTGCCGTTCACCACCACCACAAGTACCGCCGTTCATCACCACCACAAGTACCGCCGTTCACCACCACAAGTACCGCCGTTCACCACCACAAGTACCGCCGTTCACCACCATCACAAGTACCGCCGTTCACCACTATCAGAAGTACCACCGTTCACCACCACCACAAGTACCAGCGTTCACCACCACCACAAATACCGCCGTTCACCACCACAAATACCGCCGTTCACCACCACAAGTACCACCGTTCACCACCACAAGTACCACCGTTCACCACCACCACAAATACCGCCGTTCACCACCATCAGAAGTACCAGCGTTCATCACCACCACAAGTACCACCGTTCACCACCACCACAAATAACGCCGTTCACCACCACCACAAGTACCACCGTTCACCACCACCACAAGTACCACCGTTCACCACCACCACAAATACCGCCGTTCACCACCACCACAAGTACTGCCGTTCATCACCACCACAAGTACCGCCGTTCACCACCACCACAAGTACCACCGTTCACCACCACAAGTACTGCTGTTCACCACCACCACAAGTACCTCCGTTCACCACCACAAGTACCACCGTTCACCACCACCACAAGTACCGCCGTTCACCACCACCACAAGTACCGCCGTTCACCACCACCACAAGTACCACCGTTCATCACCACAAGTACCACCGTTCACCACCACCACAAATACCGCCGTTCACCACCACAAGTACCGCCGTTCATCACCACCACAAGTACCACCGTTCATCACCACCACAAGTACCACCGTTCACCACCACCACAAGTACCACCGTTCACCACCACAAGTACCACCGTTCACCACCACAAGTACTGCCGTTCACCACCACCACCACAAGTACCGCCGTTCATCACCACCACAAGTACCACCGTTCACCACCACCACAAGTACCACCGTTCACCACCACAAGTACTGCTGTTCACCACCACCACAAGTACCTCCGTTCACCACCACCACAAGTACCACCGTTCACCACCACAAGTACCACCGTTCACCACCACCACAAGTACCACCGTTCACCACCACCACAAGTACCGCCGTTCACCACCACCACAAGTACCACCGTTCACCACCACAAGTACCACCGTTCACCACCACCACAAGTACCGCTGTTCACCACCACCACAAGTACCGCCGTTCACCACCACCACAAGTACCACCGTTCATTACCACAAGTACCACCGTTCACCACCACCACAAATACCGCCGTTCACCACCACCACAAGTACCACCGTTCACCACCACCACAAGTACCACCGTTCACCACCACAAGTACCACCGTTCACCACCACAAGTACTGCTGTTCACCACCACCACAAGTACCTCCGTTCACCACCACCACAAGTACCACCGTTCACCACCACAAGTACCACCGTTCACCACCACCACAAGTACCGCCGTTCACCACCACCACAAGTACCGCCGTTCACCACCACCACAAGTACCGCCGTTCATCACCACCACAAGTACCACCGTTCACCACCACAAGTACCACCGTTCACCACCACCACAAGTACCACCGTTCACCACCACCACAAGTACCACCGTTCATCACCACCACAAGTACCACCGTTCACCACCACCACAAGTACCACCGTTCATCACCACCACAAGTACCACCGTTCACCACCACCACAAGTACCGCCGTTCACCACCACCACAAGTACCACCGTTCACCACCACCACAAGTACCACCGTTCATCACCACCACAAGTACTGCCGTTCACCACCACCACAAGTACCGCCGTTCACCATCATCACAAGTACCACCGTTCACCACCACCACAAGTACTGCCGTTCACCACAATCACAAGTACCACCGTTCATCACCACCACAAGTACTGCCGTTCACCACCACCACAAGTACCTTCGTTCATCACCACCACAAGTACTGCCGTTCACCACCACCACAAGTACCGCCGTTCACCACCACCACAAGTACTGCCGTTCACCACCACCACAAGTACTGCCGTTCACCACAATCACAAGTACCACCATTCACCACCACCACAAGTACCGCCGTTCACCACAATCACAAGTACCACCGTTCACCACCACCACAAGTACCGCCGTTCATCACCACCACAAGTACCGCCGTTCACCACCACAAGTACCGCCGTTCACCACCACAAGTACCGCCGTTCACCACCATCACAAGTACCGCCGTTCACCACCATCAGAAGTACCACCGTTCACCACCACCACAAGTACCAGCGTTCACCACCACCACAAATACCGCCGTTCACCACCACAAATACCGCCGTTCACCACCACAAGTACCACCGTTCACCACCACAAGTACCACCGTTCACCACCACCACAAATACCGCCGTTCACCACCATCAGAAGTACCAGCGTTCATCACCACCACAAGTACCACCGTTCACCACCACCACAAATAACGCCGTTCACCACCACCACAAGTACCACCGTTCACCACCACCACAAGTACCAACGTTCACCACCACCACAAATACCGCCGTTCACCACCACCACAAGTACTGCCGTTCATCACCACCACAAGTACCGCCGTTCACCACCACCACAAGTACCACCGTTCACCACCACAAGTACTGCTGTTCACCACCACCACAAGTAGCTCCGTTCACCACCACAAGTACCACCGTTCACCACCACCACAAGTACCGCCGTTCACCACCACCACAAGTACCGCCGTTCACCACCACCACAAGTACCACCGTTCATCACCACAAGTTCCACCGTTCACCACCACCACAAATACCGCCGTTCACCACCACAAGTACCGCCGTTCATCACCACCACAAGTACCACCGTTCATCACCACCACAAGTACCACCGTTCCCCACCACCACAAGTACCACCGTTCACCACCACAAGTACCACCGTTCACCACCACAAGTACTGCCGTTCACCACCACCACAAGTACCGCCGTTCATCACCACCACAAGTACCACCGTTCACCACCACCACAAGTACCACCGTTCACCACCACAAGTACTGCTGTTCACCACCACCACAAGTACCTCCGTTCACCACCACCACAAGTACCACCGTTCACCACCACAAGTACCACCGTTCACCACCACCACAAGTACCACCGTTTACCACCACCACAAGTACCGCCGTTCACCACCACCACAAGTACAACCGTTCACCACCACAAGTACCACCGTTCACCACCACCACAAGTACCGCCGTTCACCACCACCACAAGTACCGCCGTTCACCACCACCACAAGTACCACCGTTCATCACCACAAGTACCACCGTTCACCACCACCACAAATACCGCCGTTCACCACCACCACAAGTACCACCGTTCACCACCACCACAAGTACCACCGTTCACCACCACAAGTACCACCGTTCACCACCACAAGTACTGCTGTTCACCACCACCACAAGTACCTCCGTTCACCACCACCACAAGTACCACCGTTCACCACCACAAGTACCACCGTTCACCACCACCACAAGTACCGCCGTTCACCACCACCACAAGTACCGCCGTTCACCACCACCACAAGTACCGCCGTTCATCACCACCACAAGTACCACCGTTCACCACCACAAGTACCACCGTTCACCACCACCACAAGTACCACCGTTCACCACCACCACAAGTACCACCGTTCATCACCACCACAAGTACCACCGTTCACCACCACCACAAGTACCACCGTTCATCACCACCACAAGTACCACCGTTCACCACCACCACAAGTACCGCCGTTCACCACCACCACAAGTACCACCGTTCACCACCACCACAAGTACCACCGTTCATCACCACCACAAGTACTGCCGTTCACCACCACCACAAGTACCGCCGTTCACCATCATCACAAGTACCACCGTTCACCATCACCACAAGTACTGCCGTTCACCACAATCACAAGTACCACCGTTCATCACCACCACAAGTACGGCCGTTCACCACCACCACAAGTACCATCGTTCATCACCACCACAAGTACTGCCGTTCACCACCACCACAAGTACCGCCGTTCACCACCACCACAAGTACTGCCGTTCACCACCACCACAAGTACTGCCGTTCACCACAATCACAAGTACCACCATTCACCACCACCACAAGTACCGCCGTTCACCAAATTCACAAGTACCACCGTTCAACACCACCACAAGTACCACCGTTCAGAACCACCACAAGTACTGCCGTTCACCACCACCACAAGTACTGCCGTTCACCACCACCACAAGTACTGCCGTTCACCACCACCACAAGTACCACCGTTCACCACCACATCAAGTACTGCCGTTCACCACCACCACAAGTACCGCCGTTCAAAACCACCACAAGTACTGCCGTTCACCACCACCACAAGTACCGCCGTTCACCACCACGACAAGTACCACCGTTCACCACCACCACAAGTACTGCCGTTCACCACCACCACCAGTACCGCCGTTCACCACCACCACAAGTACCACCGTTCACCACCACCACAAATACCGCCGTTCACCACCATCACGAGTACCACCATTCACCACCACCACAAGTACTGCCGTTCACCACCACCACAAGTACTGCCGTTCACCACCACCACAAGTACTGCCGTTCACCACCACCACAAGTACTGCCGTTCATCACCACCACAAGTACCGCCGTTCACCACCACATCAAGTACTGCCGTTCATCACCACCACAAGTACTACCGTTCACCACCACCACCACAAGTACTGCCGTTCACCACCACCACAAACACCACCGTTCATCACCACCACAAGTACCACCGTTTATCACCACCACAAGTACCGCCGTTCACCACCACATCAAGTACTGCCGTTCATCACCACCACAAGTACTGCCGTTCATCACCACCACAAGTACCACCGTTCATCACCACCACAAGTACCACCGTTCACCACTACCACAAGTGCCACCGTTCATCACCACCACAAGTACTGCCGTTCACCACCACCACAAGTACCGCCGTTCACCACCACCACAAGTACTGCCGTTCACCACCACCACAAGTACCACCGTTCACCACCACCACAAGTACCACCGTTCACCACCACCACAAGTACCGCCGTTCACCACCACCACAAGTACCACCGTTCATCACCACAAGTACCACCGTTCACCACCACCACAAATACCGCCGTTCACCACCACCACAAGTACCACCGTTCACCACCACCACAAGTACCACCGTTCACCACCACAAGTACCACCGTTCACCACCACAAGTACTGCTGTTCACCACCACCAC
Organism: Procambarus clarkii; assembly: GCF_040958095.1. Lineage (NCBI taxonomy): Eukaryota > Metazoa > Arthropoda > Malacostraca > Decapoda > Cambaridae > Procambarus > Procambarus clarkii. The sequence continues at coordinate 42,714,183 of NC_091175.1, forward strand.
AAGTACCTCCGTTCACCACCACCACAAGTACCACCGTTCACCACCACAAGTACCACCGTTCACCACCACCACAAGTACCGCCGTTCACCACCACCACAAGTACCGCCGTTCACCACCACCACAAGTACCGCCGTTCATCACCACCACAAGTACCACCGTTCACCACCACAAGTACCACCGTTCACCACCACCACAAGTACCACCGTTCACCACCACCACAAGTACCACCGTTCATCACCACCACAAGTACCACCGTTCACCACCACCACAAGTACCACCGTTCATCACCACCACAAGTACCACCGTTCACCACCACCACAAGTACCGCCGTTCACCACCACCACAAGTACCACCGTTCACCACCACCACAAGTACCACCGTTCATCACCACCACAAGTACTGCCGTTCACCACCACCACAAGTACCGCCGTTCACCATCATCACAAGTACCACCGTTCACCATCACCACAAGTACTGCCGTTCACCACAATCACAAGTACCACCGTTCATCACCACCACAAGTACTGCCGTTCACCACCACCACAAGTACCATTGTTCATCACCACCACAAGTACTGCCGTTCACCACCACCACAAGTACCGCCGTTCACCACCACCACAAGTACTGCCGTTCACCACCACCACAAGTACTGCCGTTCACCACAATCACAAGTACCACCATTCACCACCACCACAAGTACCGCCGTTCACCAAAATCACAAGTACCACCGTTCAACACCACCACAAGTACCACCGTTCAGAACCACCACAAGTACTGCCGTTCACCACCACCACAAGTACTGCCGTTCACCACCACCACAAGTACTGCCGTTCACCACCACCACAAGTACCACCGTTCACCACCACATCAAGTACTGCCGTTCACCACCACCACAAGTACCGCTGTTCAAAACCACCACAAGTACTGCCGTTCACCACCACCACAAGTACCGCCGTTCACCACCACGACAAGTACCACCGTTCACCACCACCACAAGTACTGCCGTTCACCACCACCACCAGTACCGCCGTTCACCACCACCACAAGTACCACCGTTCACCACCACCACAAATACCGCCGTTCACCACCATCACAAGTACCACCATTCACCACCACCACAAGTACTGCCGTTCACCACCACCACAAGTACTGCCGTTCACCACCACCACAAGTACTGCCGTTCACCACCACCACAAGTACTGCCGTTCATCACCACCACAAGTACCGCCGTTCACCACCACATCAAGTACTGCCGTTCATCACCACCACAAGTACTACCGTTCACCACCACCACCACAAGTACTGCCGTTCACCACCACCACAAACACCACCGTTCATCACCACCACAAGTACCACCGTTTATCACCACCACAAGTACCGCCGTTCACCACCACATCAAGTACTGCCGTTCATCACCACCACAAGTACTGCCGTTCATCACCACCACAAGTACCACCGTTCATCACCACCACAAGTACCACCGTTCACCACTACCACAAGTGCCACCGTTCATCACCACCACAAGTACTGCCGTTCACCACCACCACAAGTACCGCCGTTCACCACCACCACAAGTACTGCCGTTCACCACCACCACAAGTACCACCGTTCACCACCACCACAAGTACCACCGTTCACCACCACCACAAGTACCGCCGTTCACCACCACCACAAGTACTGCCGTTCACCACCACCACAAGTACCGCCGTTCACCACCACCACAAGTACTGCCGTTCACCACCACCACAAGTACTGCCGTTCACCACCACCACAAGTACCACCGTTCATCACCACCACAGGTACCACCGTTCATCACCACCACAAGTACCGCCGTTCACCACCACCACAAGTACCGCCGTTCATCACCACAAATACCGGCGTTCATCACCACCACAAGTACCGCCGTTCACCACCACCACAAGTACCGCCGTTCATCACCACCAAAAGTACCGCCGTTCATCACCAAAAGTACCGCCGTTCATCACCACCACAAGTACCGCCGTTCACCACCACCACAAGCACCACCGTTCACCACCACAAGTACCGACGTTCATCACCACCACAAGTACCGCCGTTCACCACCACCACAAGTACCGCCGTTCATCACCACCACAAGTACTGCCGTTCACCACCACCACAAGAACCGCCGTTCATCACCACCACAAGTACCGCCGTTCATCACCACAAATACCGGCGTTCATCACCACCACAAGTACCGCCGTTCACCACCACCACAAGTACCGCCGTTCATCACCACCACAAGTACCGCCGTTCACCACCACAAGTACTGCCGTTCACCACCACAAGTACCGCCGTTCACCACCATCACAAGTACCGCCGTTCACCACCATCAGAAGTACCACCGTTTATCACCACCACAAGTACTGCCGTTCACCACCACCACAAGTACCGCCGTTCATCACCACCACAAGTACCGCCGTTCACCACCATCACAAGTACCGCCGTTCACCACCATCAGAAGTACCACCGTTCACCACCACCACAAGTACCAGCGTTCACCACCACCACAAATACCGCCGTTCACCACCACAAATACCGCCGTTCACCACCACAAGTACCACCGTTCACCACCACAAGTACCACCGTTCACCACCACCACAAATACCGCCGTTCACCACCATCAGAAGTACCAGCGTTCATCACCACCACAAGTACCACCGTTCACCACCACCACAAATACCGCCGTTCACCACCACCACAAGTACCACCGTTCACCACCACCACAAGTACCACCGTTCACCACCACCACAAATACCGCCGTTCACCACCACCACAAGTACTGTCGTTCATCACCACCACAAGTACCGCCGTTCACCACCACCACAAGTACCACCGTTCACCACCACAAGTACTGCTGTTCACCACCACCACAAGTACCTCCGTTCACCACCACCACAAGTACCTCCGTTCACCACCGCAAGTACCACCGTTCACCACCACCACAAGTACCGCCGTTCATCACCACCACAAGTACCGCCGTTCACCACCACCACAAGTATCACCGTTCATCACCACAAGTACCACCGTTCACCACCACCACAAACACCGCCGTTCACCACCACAAGTACCGCCGTTCATCACCACCACAAGTACCACCGTTCATCACCACCACAAGTACCACCGTTCACCACCACCACAAGTACCACCGTTCACCACCACAAGTACCACCGTTCACCACCACAAGTACTGCCGTTCACCACCACCACAAGTACCGCCGTTCATCACCACCACAAGTACCACCGTTCACCACCACCACAAGTACCACCGTTCACCACCACAAGTACCACCGTTCACCACCACAAGTACTGCTGTTCACCACCACCACAAGTACCTCCGTTCACCACCACCACAAGTACCACCGTTCATCACCACAAGTACCACCGTTCACCACCACCACAAGTACCACCGTTCACCACCACCACAAGTACCGCCGTTCACCACCACCACAAGTACCACCGTTCACCACCACAAGTACCACCGTTCACCACCACCACAAGTACCGCCGTTCACCACCAACACAAGTACCGCCGTTCACCACCACCACAAGTACCACCGTTCATCACCACAAGTACCACCGTTCACCACCACCACAAATACCGCCGTTCACCACCACCACAAGTACCACCGTTTACCACCACCACAAGTACCACCGTTCACCACCACAAGTACCACCGTTCACCACCACAAGTACTGCTGTTCACCACCACCACAAGTACCTATGTTCACAACCACCACAAGTACCACCGTTCACCACCACAAGTACCACCGTTCACCACCACCACAAGTACCGCCGTTCACCACCACCACAAGTACCGCCGTTCATCACCACCACAAGTACCGCCGTTCGTCACCACCACAAGTACCACCGTTCACCACCACAAGTACCACCGTTCACCACCACCACAAGTACCACCGTTCACCACCACCACAAGTACCACCGTTCATCACCACCACAAATACCACCGTTCTCCACCTCCACAAGTACCACCGTTCATCACCACCACAAGTACCACCGTTCACCACCACCACAAGTACCGCCGTTCACCACCACCACAAGTACCACCGTTCACCACCACCACAAGTACCACCGTTCATCACCACCACAAGTACTGCCGTTCACCACCACCACAAGTACCGCCGTTCACCATCATCACAAGTACCACCGTTCACCACCACCACAAGTACTGCCGTTCACCACAATCACAAGTACCACCGTTCATCACCACCACAAGTACTGCCGTTCACCACCACCACAAGTACCACCGTTCATCACCACCACAAGTACTGCCGTTCACCACCACCACAAGTACGGCCGTTCACCACCACCACAAGTACTGCCGTTCACCACCACCACAAGTACTGCCGTTCACCACAATCACAAGTACCACCATTCACCACCACCACAAGTACCGCCGTTCACCACAATCACAAGTACCACCGTTCACCACCACCACAAGTACCACCGTTCAGAACCACCACAAGTACTGCCGTTCACCACCACCACAAGTACTGCCGTTCACCACCACCACAAGTACCGCCGTTCACCACCACCACAAGTACCGCCGTTCATCACCACCACAAGTACTGCCGTTCACCACCACCACAAGAACCGCCGTTCATCACCACCACAAGTACCGCCGTTCATCACCACAAATACCGGCGTTCATCACCACCACAAGTACCGCCGTTCACCACCACCACAAGTACCGCCGTTCATCACCACCACAAGTACCGCCGTTCACCACCACAAGTACCGCCGTTCACCACCACAAGTACCGCCGTTCACCGCCATCACAAGTACCGCCGTTCACCACCATCAGAAGTACCACCGTTTATCACCACCACAAGTACTGCCGTTCACCACCACCACAAGTACCGCCGTTCATCACCACCACAAGTACCGCCGTTCACCACCACAAGTACCGCCGTTCACCACCACAAGTACCGCCGTTCACCACCATCACAAGTACCGCCGTTCACCACCATCAGAAGTACCACCGTTCACCACCACCACAAGTACCAGCGTTCACCACCACCACAAATACCGCCGTTCACCACCACAAATACCGCCGTTCACCACCACAAGTACCACCGTTCACCACCACAAGTACCACCGTTCACCACCACCACAAATACCGCCGTTCACCACCATCAGAAGTACCAGCGTTCATCACCACCACAAGTACCACCGTTCACCACCACCACAAATACCGCCGTTCACCACCACCACAAGTACCGCCGTTCACCACCACCACAAGTACCACCGTTCACCACCACAAGTACTGCTGTTCACCACCACCACAAGTACCTCCGTTCACCACCACAAGTACCACCGTTCACCACCACCACAAGTACCGCCGTTCACCACCACCACAAGTACCGCCGTTCACCACCACCACAAGTACCACCGTTCATCACCACAAGTACCACCGTTCACCACCACCACAAATACCGCCGTTCACCACCACAAGTACCGCCGTTCATCACCACCACAAGTACCACCGTTCATCACCACCACAAGTACCACCGTTCACCACCACCACAAGTACCACCGTTCACCACCACAAGTACCACCGTTCACCACCACAAGTACTGCCGTTCACCACCACCACAAGTACCGCCGTTCATCACCACCACAAGTACCACCGTTCACCACCACCACAAGTACCACCGTTCACCACCACAAGTACTGTTGTTCACCACCACCACAAGTACCTCCGTTCACCACCACCACAAGTACCACCGTTCACCACCACAAGTACCACCGTTCACCACCACCACAAGTACCACCGTTCACCACCACCACAAGTACCGCCGTTCACCACCACCACAAGTACCACCGTTCACCACCACAAGTACCACCGTTCACCACCACCACAAGTACCGCCGTTCACCACCACCACAAGTACCGCCGTTCACCACCACCACAAGTACCACCGTTCATCACCACAAGTACCACCGTTCACCACCACCACAAGTACCGCCGTTCACCACCACCACAAGTACCACCGTTCACCACCACCACAAGTACCACCGTTCACCACCACAAGTACCACTGTTCACCACCACAAGTACTGCTGTTCACCACCACCACAAGTACCTCCGTTCACCACCACCACAAGTACCACCGTTCACCACCACAAGTACCACCGTTCACCACCACCACAAGTACCGCCGTTCACCACCACCACAAGTACCGCCGTTCACCACCACCACAAGTACCGCCGTTCATCACCACCACAAGTACCACCGTTCACTACCACAAGTACCACCGTTCACCACCACCACAAGTACCACCGTTCACCACCACCACAAGTACCACCGTTCATCACCACCACAAGTACCACCGTTCACCACCACCACAAGTACCACCGTTCATCACCACCACAAGTACCACCGTTCACCACCACCACAAGTACCGCCGTTCACCACCACCACAAGTACCACCGTTCACCACCACCACAAGTACCACCGTTCATCACCACCACAAGTACTGCCGTTCACCACCACCACAAGTACCGCCGTTCACCATCATCACAAGTACCACCGTTCACCACCACCACAAGTACTGCCGTTCACCACAATCACTAGTACCACCGTTCATCACCACCACAAGTACTGCCGTTCACCACCACCACAAGTACCACCGTTCATCACCACCACAAGTACTGCCGTTCACCACCACCACAAGTACCGCCGTTCACCACCACCACAAGTACTGCCGTTCACCACCACCACAAGTACTGTCGTTCACCACAATCACAAGTACCACCATTCACCACCACCACAAGTACCGCCGTTCACCACAATCACAAGTACCACCGTTCACTACCACCACAAGTACCACCGTTCAGAACCACCACAAGTACTGCCGTTCACCACCACCACAAGTACTGCCGTTCACCACCACCACAAGTACTGCCGTTCACCACCACCACAAGTACCACCGTTCACCACCACATCAAGTACTGCCGTTCACCACCACCACAAGTACCGCCGTTCACCACCACCACAAGTACTGCCGTTCACCACCACCACAAGTACCGCCGTTCACCACCACCACAAGTACCACCGTTCACCACCACCACAAGTACTGCCGTTCACCACCACCACCAGTACCGCCGTTCACCACCACCACAAGTACTGCCGTTCACCACCACCACCAGTACCGCCGTTCACCACTATCACAAGTACCACCATTCATCACCACCACAAGTACCGCCGTTCACCACCATATCAAGTACTGCCGTTCATCACCACCACAAGTACTGCCGTTCACCACCACCACCACAAGTACTGCCGTTCACCACCACCACAAACACCACCGTTCATCACCACCACAAGTACCACCGTTTATCACAACCACAAGTACCGCCGTTCACCACCACATCAAGTACTGCCGTTCATCACCACCACAAGTACTGCCGTTCACCACCACCACAAGTACCACCGTTCATCACCACAAGTACTGCCGTTCACCACCACCACAAGTACCGCCGTTCACCACCACCACAAGTACTGCCGTTCACCACCACCACAAGTACCACCGTTCACCACCACCACAAGTACCACCGTTCACCACCACCACAAGTACCGCCGTTCACCACCACCACAAGTACTGCCGTTCACCACCACCACAAGTACCGCCGTTCACCACCACCACAAGTACTGCCGTTCACCACCACCACAAGTACTGCCGTTCACCACCACCACAAGTACCACCGTTCATCACCACCACAAGTACCACCGTTCACCACCACCACAAGTACCACCGTTCACCACCACCACAAGTAACACCGTTCACCACCATCACAAGTACCGCCGTTCACCACCACAAGTACTGCCGTTCATCACCACCACAAGTACTGCCGTTTACCACCACCACAAGTATTGCCGTTCATCACCCCCACAAGTACCGCCGTTCACCACCACAAGTACCGCCGTTCACCACCACAAGTACTGCCGTTCACCACCACCACAAGTACTGCCGTTCAGAACCACCACAAGTACCGCCGTTCATCACCCCCACAAGTACTGCCGTTCACCACCACCACAAGTACCGCCGTTCACCACTACAAGTACTGCCGTTCACCACCATCACAAGTACCGCCGATCATCACCACCACAAGTACCGCCGTTCATCACCCCCACAAGTACCGCCGTTCACCACCACAAGTACCGCCATTCACCACCACAAGTACTGCCGTTCACCACCACCACAAGTACTGCCGTTCACCACCACCACAAGTACCACCGTTCACCACCACCACAAGTACTGCCGTTCACCACCACAAGTACCACCGTTCATCACCACCACAAGTACCACCGTTCACCACCACTACAAGTACCACCGTTCACCACCACCACAAGTACCACCGTTCACCACCACCACAAGTACCACCGTTCATCACCACCACAAGTACCACTGTTCACGACCACCACAAGTACCGCCATTCACCACCACAAGTACTGCCGTTCATCACCACCACAAGTACTGCCGTTCACCACCACCACAAGTACCACCGTTCATCACCACCACAAGTACCACCGTTCACCACCACCACAAGTACCGCCGTTCACCACCACCACAAGTACCACCGTTCATCACCACCACAAGTACCACCGTTCATCACCACCACAAGTACTGCCGTTCACCACCACCACAAGTACTGCCGTTCATCACCACCACAAGTACCGCCGTTCACCACCACCACAAGTACTGCCGTTCACCACCACCACAAGTACCGCCGTTCACCACCACCACAAGTACTGCCGTTCACCACCACAAGTACTGCCGTTCACCACCACCACAAGTACTGCCGTTCACCACCACCACAAGTACTGCCGTTCACCACCACCACAAGTACCACCATTCACCACCACCACAAGTACTGCCGTTCACCACCACCACAAGTACTGCCGTTCACCACCACAAGTACCACCGTTCACCACCACAACAAGTACTGCCGTTCACCACCACCCCAAGTACCGCCGTTCACCACCACCACAAGTACTGCCGTTCACCACCACAAGTACTGCCGTTCACCACCACCACAAGTACTGCCGTTCACCACCACCACAAGTACTGCCGTTCACCACCACCACAAGTACCGCCGTTCACCACCACAAGTACCACTATTCACCACCACCACAAGTACTGCCGTTCACCACCACCACAAGTACTGCCGTTCACCACCACAAGTACCACCGTTCACCACCACCACAAGTACTGCCGTTCACCACCACCACAAGTACTGCCGTTCACCACCACCACAAGTACTGCCGTTCACCACCACAAGTATTCAGTCTCCGTGTTCAGTTATTCAGTCTCCGTGGTGTAGTGGTAAGACACTCGCCTGGCGTTCCGCGAGCGCTATGTCATGGGTTCGTATCCTGGCCGGGGAGGATTTACTGGGCGCAATTCCTTAACTGTAGCCTCTGTTTAACGCAACAGTAAAATGTGTACTTGGATGAAAAAACGATTCTTCGCGGCAGGGGATCGTATTCCAGGGACCTGCCCGAAACGCTACGCGTACTAGTGGCTGTACAAGAATGTAACAACTCTTGTATATATCTAAAAAAAAAAAAAAAAAAAAAAAAAAAAAAAAAAAAAAAAAGTACCACCTTTCATCACCACCACAAGTACTGCCGTTCACCACCACCACAAGTACCACCGTTCATCACCACCACAAGTACCACCGTTCACCACCACCACAAGTACCGCCGTTCATCACCACTACAAGTACCGCCGTTCATCACCACCACAAGTACCACCGTTCACCACCACCACAAGTACCACCGTTCACCACCACCACAAGTACCGCCGTTCACCACCACCACAAGTACTGCCGTTCATCACCACCACAAGTACCACCGTTCACCACCACCACAAGTACCACCGTTCAACACCACCACAAGTACTGCCGTTCACCACCACCACAAGTACCACCGTTCATCACTACCACAAGTACCGCCGTTCACCACCACCACAAGTACCGCCGTTCATCACCACCACCACAAGTACCGCCGTTCATCACCACCACCACAAGTACCGCCGTTCACCACCACCACAAGTACCGCCGTTCACCACCACCACAAGTACCGCCGTTCACCACCACCACAAGTACCGCCGTTCACCACCACCACAAGTACCGCCGTTCACCACCACCACAAGTACCGCCTTTCACCACCACCACAAGTACCGCCGTTCACCACCACCACAAGTACCGCCTTTCACCACCACCACAAGTACCGCCTTTCATCACCACCACAAGTACCGCCGTTCACCACCACCACAAGTACCACCGTTCAACACCACCACCACAAGTACCGCCGTTCACCCCCACCACAAGTACCGCCGTTCACCACCACCACAAGTACCGCCGTTCACCACCACCACAAGTACCGCCGTTCACCACCACCACAAGTACCGCCGTTCATCACCACCACCACATGTACCGCCGTTCACCACCACCGCAAGTACCGCCGTTCATCACCACCACCACAAGTACCGCCGTTCACCACCACCACAAGTACCGCCGTTCACCACCACCACAAGTACCGCCGTTCACCACCACCACAAGTACCGCCGTTCACCACCACCACAAGTACCGCCGTTCATCACCACCACCACAAGTACCGCCGTTCACCACCACCACAAGTACCGCCGTTTATCACCACCACCACAAGTACCGCCGTTCACCACCACCACAAGTACCGCCGTTCACCACCACCACAAGTACCGCTGTTCACCACCACCACAAGTACCGCCGTTTATCACCACCACCACAAGTACCGCCGTTCACCACCACCACAAGTACCGCCGTTCACCACCACCACAAGTACCGCCGTTCACCACCACCACAAGTACCGCCGTTCACCACCACCACAAGTACCGCCGTTCATCACCACCACCACAAGTACCGCCGTTCACCACAACCACAAGTACCGCCGTTCATCACCACCACAAGTACCACCGTTCACCACCACCACAAGTACCACCGTTCATCACCACCACAAGTACCACCGTTCACCACCACCACAAGTACCGCCGTTCACCACCACCACAAGTACCACCGTTCACCACCACCACAAGTACCACCGTTCATCACCACCACAAGTACTGCCGTTCACCACCACCACAAGTACCGCCGTTCACCATCATCACAAGTACCACCGTTCACCACCACCACAAGTACTGCCGTTCACCACAATCACAAGTACCACCGTTCATCACCACCACAAGTACTGCCGTTCACCACCACCACAAGTACCACCGTTCATCACCACCACAAGTACTGCCGTTCACCACCACCACAAGTACCGCCGTTCACCACCACCACAAGTACTGCCGTTCACCACCACCACAAGTACTGCCGTTCACCACAATCACAAGTACCACCATTCACCACCACCACAAGTACCGCCGTTCACCACAATCACAAGTACCACCGTTCACCACCACCACAAGTACCACCGTTCAGAACCACCACAAGTACTGCCGTTCACCACCACCACAAGTACTGCCGTTCACCACCACCACCAGTACCGCTGTTCACCACCACCACAAGTACCACCGTTCACCACCACCACAAGTACCGCCGTTCACCACCATCACAAGTACCACCATTCACCACCACCACAAGTACTGCCGTTCACCACCACCACAAGTACTGCCGTTCACCACCACCACAAGTACTGCCGTTCACCACCACCACAAGTACTGCCGTTCATCACCACCACAAGTACCGCCGTTCACCACTACATCAAGTACTGCCGTTCATCACCACCACAAGTACTGCCGTTCACCACCACCACCACAAGTACTGCCGTTCACCACCACCACAAACACCACCGTTCATCACCACCACAAGTACCACCGTTTATCACCACCACAAGTACCGCCGTTCACCACCACATCAAGTACTGCCGTTCATCACCACCACAAGTACTGCCGTTCATCACCACCACAAGTACCACCGTTCATCACCACCACACGTACCACCGTTCACCACCACCACAAGTACCACCGTTCATCACCACAAGTACTGCCGTTCACCACCACCACAAGTACCGCCGTTCACCACCACCACAAGTACTGCCGTTCACCACCACCACAAGTACCACCGTTCACCACCACCACAAGTACCACCGTTCACCACCACCACAAGTACCGCCGTTCACCACCACCACAAGTACTGCCGTTCACCACCACCACAAGTACCGCCGTTCACCACCACCACAAGTACTGCCGTTCACCACCACCACAAGTACTGCCGTTCACCACCACCACAAGTACCACCGTTCATCACCACCACAAGTACTGCCGTTCACCACCACCACAAGTACCACCGTTCACCACCACCACAAGTAACACCGTTCACCACCATCACAAGTACCGCCGTTCACCACCACAAGTACTGCCGTTCATCACCACCACAAGTACTGCCGTTTACCACCACCACAAGTATTGCCGTTCATCACCCCCACAAGTACCGCCGTTCACCACCACCACAAGTACCGCCGTTCACCACCACAAGTACTGCCGTTCACCACCATCACAAGTACCGCCGATCATCACCACCACAAGTACCGCCGTTCATCACCCCCACAAGTACCGCCGTTCACCACCACAAGTACCGCCGTTCACCACCACAAGTACTGCCGTTCACCACCACCACAAGTACTGCCGTTCACCACCACCACAAGTACCACCGTTCACCACCACCACAAGTACTGCCGTTCACCACCACAAGTACCACCGTTCATCACCACCACAAGTACCACCGTTCACCACCACCACAAGTACCACCGTTCACCACCACCACAAGTACCACCGTTCACCACCACCACAAGTACCACCGTTCATCACCACCACAAGTACCACTGTTCACCACCACCACAAGTACCGCCGTTCACCACCACAAGTACTGCCGTTCATCACCACCACAAGTACTGCCGTTCACCACCACCACAAGTACCACCGTTCATCACCACCACAAGTACCACCGTTCACCACCTCCACAAGTACCGCCGTTCACCACCACCACAAGTACCACCGTTCATCACCACCACAAGTACCACCGTTCATCACCACCACAAGTACTGCCGTTCACCACCACCACAAGTACTGCCGTTCATCACCACCACAAGTACCGCCGTTCACCACCACCACAAGTACTGCCGTTCACCACCACCACAAGTACCGCCGTTCACCACCACCACAAGTACTGCCGTTCACCACCACATGTACTGCCGTTCACCACCACCACAAGTACTGCCGTTCACCACCACCACAAGTACTGCCGTTCACCACCACCACAAGTACCACCATTCACCACCACCACAAGTACTGCCGTTCACCACCACCACAAGTACTGCCGTTCACCACCACAAGTACCACCGTTCACCACCACAACAAGTACTGCCGTTCACCACCACCCCAAGTACCGCCGTTCACCACCACCACAAGTACTGCCGTTCACCACCACAAGTACTGCCGTTCACCACCACCACAAGTACTGCCGTTCACCACCACCACAAGTACTGCCGTTCACCACCACCACATGTACCGCCGTTCACCACCACAAGTACCACTATTCACCACCACCACATGTACCACTATTCACCACCACCACAAGTACTGCCGTTCACCACCACCACAAGTACTGCCGTTCACCACCACAAGTACCACCGTTCACCACCACCACAAGTACTGCCGTTCACCACCACCACAAGTACCGCCGTTCACCACCACCACAAGTACCGCCGTTCACCACCACCACAAGTACCGCCGTTCATCACCACCACCACAAGTACCGCCGTTCACCACCACCACAAGTACCGCCGTTCACCACCACCACAAGTACCGCCGTTCACCACCACCACAAGTACCGCCGTTCACCACCACCACAAGTACCGCCGTTCACCACCACCACAAGTACCGCCTTTCACCACCACCACAAGTACCGCCGTTCACCACCACCACAAGTACCGCCTTTCACCACCACCACAAGTACCGCCTTTCATCACCACCACAAGTACCGCCGTTCACCACCACCACAAGTACCACCGTTCAACACCACCACCACAAGTACCGCCGTTCACCACCACCACAAGTACCGCCGTTCACCACCACCACAAGTACCGCCGTTCACCACCACCACAAGTACCGCCGTTCACCACCACCACAAGTACCGCCGTTCATCACCACCACCACATGTACCGCCGTTCACCACCACCGCAAGTACCGCCGTTCATCACCACCACCACAAGTACCGCCGTTCACCACCACCACAAGTACCGCCGTTCACCACCACCACAAGTACCGCCGTTCACCACCACCACAAGTACCGCCGTTCACCACCACCACAAGTACCGCCGTTCATCACCACCACCACAAGTACCGCCGTTCACCACCACCACAAGTACCGCCGTTTATCACCACCACCACAAGTACCGCCGTTCACCACCACCACAAGTACTGCCGTTCACCACCACCACAAGTACTGCCGTTCACCACCACCACAAGTACTGCCGTTCACCACCACCACAAGTACTGCCGTTCATCACCACCACAAGTACCGCCGTTCACCACTACATCAAGTACTGCCGTTCATCACCACCACAAGTACTGCCGTTCACCACCACCACCACAAGTACTGCCGTTCACCACCACCACAAACACCACCGTTCATCACCACCACAAGTACCACCGTTTATCACCACCACAAGTACCGCCGTTCACCACCACATCAAGTACTGCCGTTCATCACCACCACAAGTACTGCCGTTCATCACCACCACAAGTACCACCGTTCATCACCACCACACGTACCACCGTTCACCACCACAAGTACCACCGTTCATCACCACAAGTACTGCCGTTCACCACCACCACAAGTACCGCCGTTCACCACCACCACAAGTACTGCCGTTCACCACCACCACAAGTACCACCGTTCACCACCACCACAAGTACCACCGTTCACCACCACCACAAGTACCGCCGTTCACCACCACCACAAGTACTGCCGTTCACCACCACCACAAGTACCGCCGTTCACCACCACCACAAGTACTGCCGTTCACCACCACCACAAGTACTGCCGTTCACCACCACCACAAGTACCACCGTTCATCACCACCACAAGTACTGCCGTTCACCACCACCACAAGTACCACCGTTCACCACCACCACAAGTAACACCGTTCACCACCATCACAAGTACCGCCGTTCACCACCACAAGTACTGCCGTTCATCACCACCACAAGTACTGCCGTTTACCACCACCACAAGTATTGCCGTTCATCACCCCCACAAGTACCGCCGTTCACCACCACCACAAGTACCGCCGTTCACCACCACAAGTACTGCCGTTCACCACCATCACAAGTACCGCCGATCATCACCACCACAAGTACCGCCGTTCATCACCCCCACAAGTACCGCCGTTCACCACCACAAGTACCGCCGTTCACCACCACAAGTACTGCCGTTCACCACCACCACAAGTACTGCCGTTCACCACCACCACAAGTACCACCGTTCACCACCACCACAAGTACTGCCGTTCACCACCACAAGTACCACCGTTCATCACCACCACAAGTACCACCGTTCACCACCACCACAAGTACCACCGTTCACCACCACCACAAGTACCACCGTTCACCACCACCACAAGTACCACCGTTCATCACCACCACAAGTACCACTGTTCACCACCACCACAAGTACCGCCGTTCACCACCACAAGTACTGCCGTTCATCACCACCACAAGTACTGCCGTTCACCACCACCACAAGTACCACCGTTCATCACCACCACAAGTACCACCGTTCACCACCTCCACAAGTACCGCCGTTCACCACCACCACAAGTACCACCGTTCATCACCACCACAAGTACCACCGTTCATCACCACCACAAGTACTGCCGTTCACCACCACCACAAGTACTGCCGTTCATCACCACCACAAGTACCGCCGTTCACCACCACCACAAGTACTGCCGTTCACCACCACCACAAGTACCGCCGTTCACCACCACCACAAGTACTGCCGTTCACCACCACATGTACTGCCGTTCACCACCACCACAAGTACTGCCGTTCACCACCACCACAAGTACTGCCGTTCACCACCACCACAAGTACCACCATTCACCACCACCACAAGTACTGCCGTTCACCACCACCACAAGTACTGCCGTTCACCACCACAAGTACCACCGTTCACCACCACAACAAGTACTGCCGTTCACCACCACCCCAAGTACCGCCGTTCACCACCACCACAAGTACTGCCGTTCACCACCACAAGTACTGCCGTTCACCACCACCACAAGTACTGCCGTTCACCACCACCACAAGTACTGCCGTTCACCACCACCACATGTACCGCCGTTCACCACCACAAGTACCACTATTCACCACCACCACATGTACCACTATTCACCACCACCACAAGTACTGCCGTTCACCACCACCACAAGTACTGCCGTTCACCACCACAAGTACCACCGTTCACCACCACCACAAGTACTGCCGTTCACCACCACCACAAGTACCGCCGTTCACCACCACCACAAGTACCGCCGTTCACCACCACCACAAGTACCGCCGTTCATCACCACCACCACAAGTACCGCCGTTCACCACCACCACAAGTACCGCCGTTCACCACCACCACAAGTACCGCCGTTCACCACCACCACAAGTACCGCCGTTCACCACCACCACAAGTACCGCCGTTCACCACCACCACAAGTACCGCCTTTCACCACCACCACAAGTACCGCCGTTCACCACCACCACAAGTACCGCCTTTCACCACCACCACAAGTACCGCCTTTCATCACCACCACAAGTACCGCCGTTCACCACCACCACAAGTACCACCGTTCAACACCACCACCACAAGTACCGCCGTTCACCCCCACCACAAGTACCGCCGTTCACCACCACCACAAGTACCGCCGTTCACCACCACCACAAGTACCGCCGTTCACCACCACCACAAGTACCGCCGTTCATCACCACCACCACATGTACCGCCGTTCACCACCACCGCAAGTACCGCCGTTCATCACCACCACCACAAGTACCGCCGTTCACCACCACCACAAGTACCGCCGTTCACCACCACCACAAGTACCGCCGTTCACCACCACCACAAGTACCGCCGTTCACCACCACCACAAGTACCGCCGTTCATCACCACCACCACAAGTACCGCCGTTCACCACCACCACAAGTACCGCCGTTTATCACCACCACCACAAGTACCGCCGTTCACCACCACCACAAGTACCGCCGTTCACCACCACCACAAGTACCGCTGTTCACCACCACCACAAGTACCGCCGTTTATCACCACCACCACAAGTACCGCCGTTCACCACCACCACAAGTACCGCCGTTCACCACCACCACAAGTACCGCCGTTCACCACCACCACAAGTACCGCCGTTCACCACCACCACAAGTACCGCCGTTCATCACCACCACCACAAGTACCGCCGTTCACCACAACCACAAGTACCGCCGTTCATCACCACCACAAGTACCACCGTTCACCACCACCACAAGTACCACCGTTCATCACCACCACAAGTACCACCGTTCACCACCACCACAAGTACCGCCGTTCACCACCACCACAAGTACCACCGTTCACCACCACCACAAGTACCACCGTTCATCACCACCACAAGTACTGCCGTTCACCACCACCACAAGTACCGCCGTTCACCATCATCACAAGTACCACCGTTCACCACCACCACAAGTACTGCCGTTCACCACAATCACAAGTACCACCGTTCATCACCACCACAAGTACTGCCGTTCACCACCACCACAAGTACCACCGTTCATCACCACCACAAGTACTGCCGTTCACCACCACCACAAGTACCGCCGTTCACCACCACCACAAGTACTGCCGTTCACCACCACCACAAGTACTGCCGTTCACCACAATCACAAGTACCACCATTCACCACCACCACAAGTACCGCCGTTCACCACAATCACAAGTACCACCGTTCACCACCACCACAAGTACCACCGTTCAGAACCACCACAAGTACTGCCGTTCACCACCACCACAAGTACTGCCGTTCACCACCACCACCACCAGTACCGCTGTTCACCACCACCACAAGTACCACCGTTCACCACCACCACAAGTACAGCCGTTCACCACCATCACAAGTACCACCATTCACCACCACCACAAGTACTGCCGTTCACCACCACCACAAGTACTGCCGTTCACCACCACCACAAGTACTGCCGTTCACCACCACCACAAGTACTGCCGTTCATCACCACCACAAGTACCGCCGTTCACCACTACATCAAGTACTGCCGTTCATCACCACCACAAGTACTGCCGTTCACCACCACCACCACAAGTACTGCCGTTCACCACCACCACAAACACCACCGTTCATCACCACCACAAGTACCACCGTTTATCACCACCACAAGTACCGCCGTTCACCACCACATCAAGTACTGCCGTTCATCACCACCACAAGTACTGCCGTTCATCACCACCACAAGTACCACCGTTCATCACCACCACACGTACCACCGTTCACCACCACCACAAGTACCACCGTTCATCACCACAAGTACTGCCGTTCACCACCACCACAAGTACCGCCGTTCACCACCACCACAAGTACTGCCGTTCACCACCACCACAAGTACCACCGTTCACCACCACCACAAGTACCACCGTTCACCACCACCACAAGTACCGCCGTTCACCACCACCACAAGTACTGCCGTTCACCACCACCACAAGTACCGCCGTTCACCACCACCACAAGTACTGCCGTTCACCACCACCACAAGTACTGCCGTTCACCACCACCACAAGTACCACCGTTCATCACCACCACAAGTACTGCCGTTCACCACCACCACAAGTACCACCGTTCACCACCACCACAAGTAACACCGTTCACCACCATCACAAGTACCGCCGTTCACCACCACAAGTACTGCCGTTCATCACCACCACAAGTACTGCCGTTTACCACCACCACAAGTATTGCCGTTCATCACCCCCACAAGTACCGCCGTTCACCACCACAAGTACCGCCGTTCACCACCACAAGTACTGCCGTTCACCACCACCACAAGTACTGCCGTTCAGAACCACCACAAGTACCGCCGTTCATCACCCCCACAAGTACCGCCGTTCACCACCACCACAAGTACCGCCGTTCACCACCACAAGTACTGCCGTTCACCACCATCACAAGTACCGCCGATCATCACCACCACAAGTACCGCCGTTCATCACCCCCACAAGTACCGCCGTTCACCACCACAAGTACCGCCGTTCACCACCACAAGTACTGCCGTTCACCACCACCACAAGTACTGCCGTTCACCACCACCACAAGTACCACCGTTCACCACCACCACAAGTACTGCCGTTCACCACCACAAGTACCACCGTTCATCACCACCACAAGTACCACCGTTCACCACCACCACAAGTACCACCGTTCACCACCACCACAAGTACCACCGTTCACCACCACCACAAGTACCACCGTTCATCACCACCACAAGTACCACTGTTCACCACCACCACAAGTACCGCCGTTCACCACCACAAGTACTGCCGTTCATCACCACCACAAGTACTGCCGTTCACCACCACCACAAGTACCACCGTTCATCACCACCACAAGTACCACCGTTCACCACCTCCACAAGTACCGCCGTTCACCACCACCACAAGTACCACCGTTCATCACCACCACAAGTACCACCGTTCATCACCACCACAAGTACTGCCGTTCACCACCACCACAAGTACTGCCGTTCATCACCACCACAAGTACCGCCGTTCACCACCACCACAAGTACTGCCGTTCACCACCACCACAAGTACCGCCGTTCACCACCACCACAAGTACTGCCGTTCACCACCACATGTACTGCCGTTCACCACCACCACAAGTACTGCCGTTCACCACCACCACAAGTACTGCCGTTCACCACCACCACAAGTACCACCATTCACCACCACCACAAGTACTGCCGTTCACCACCACCACAAGTACTGCCGTTCACCACCACAAGTACCACCGTTCACCACCACAACAAGTACTGCCGTTCACCACCACCCCAAGTACCGCCGTTCACCACCACCACAAGTACTGCCGTTCACCACCACAAGTACTGCCGTTCACCACCACCACAAGTACTGCCGTTCACCACCACCACAAGTACTGCCGTTCACCACCACCACATGTACCGCCGTTCACCACCACAAGTACCACTATTCACCACCACCACATGTACCACTATTCACCACCACCACAAGTACTGCCGTTCACCACCACCACAAGTACTGCCGTTCACCACCACAAGTACCACCGTTCACCACCACCACAAGTACTGCCGTTCACCACCACCACAAGTACCGCCGTTCACCACCACCACAAGTACTGCCGTTCACCACCACAAGTACCACCTTTCATCACCACCACAAGTACTGCCGTTCACCACCACCACAAGTACCACCGTTCATCACCACCAAAAGTACCACCGTTCACCACCACCACAAGTACCGCCGTTCATCACCACTACAAGTACCGCCGTTCACCACCACCACAAGTACCACCGTTCACCACCACCACAAGTACCGCCGTTCACCACCACCACAAGTACTGCCGTTCATCACCACCACAAGTACCACCGTTCACCACCACCACAAGTACCACCGTTCACCACCACCACAAGTACTGCCGTTCACCACCACCACAAGTACCACCGTTCATCACCACCACAAGTACCGCCGTTCACCACCACCACAAGTACCGCCGTTCATCACCACCACCACAAGTACCGCCGTTCACCACCACCACAAGTACCGCCGTTCACCACCACCACAAGTACCGCCGTTCACCACCACCACAAGTACCGCCTTTCACCACCACCACAAGTACCGCCGTTCACCACCACCACAAGTACCGCCTTTCACCACCACCACAAGTACCGCCTTTCATCACCACCATAAGTACCGCCGTTCACCACCACCACAAGTACCACCGTTCATCACCACCACCACAAGTACCGCCGTTCACCCCCACCACAAGTACCGCCGGTCACCACCACCACAAGTACCGCCGTTCACCACCACCACAAGTACCGCCGTTCACCACCATCACAAGTACCGCCGTTCATCACCACCACCACAAGTACCGCCGTTCACCACCACCGCAAGTACCGCCGTTCATCACCACCACCACAAGTACCGCCGTTCACCACCACCACAAGTACCGCCGTTCACCACCACCACAAGTACTGCCGTTCACCACCACCACAAGTACCGCCGTTCACCACCACCACAAGTACCGCCGTTCATCACCACCACCACAAGTACCGCCGTTCACCACCACCACAAGTACCGCCGTTTATCACCACCACCACAAGTACCGCCGTTCACCACCACCACAAGTACCGCCGTTCACCACCACCACAAGTACCGCCGTTCACCACCACCACAAGTACCGCCGTTTATCACCACCACCACAAGTACCGCCGTTCACCACCACCACAAGTACCGCCGTTCACCACCACCACAAGTACCGCCGTTCACCACCACCACAAGTACCGCCGTTCACCACCACCACAAGTACCGCCGTTCATCACCACCACCACAAGTACCGCCGTTCACCACCACCACAAGTACCGCCGTTCATCACCACCACAAGTACCGCCGTTCAAAACCACCACAAGTACCGCCGTTCATCACCACCACCACAAGTACCGCCGTTCACCACCACCACAAGTACCGCCGTTCATCACCACCACAAGTACCGCCGTTCACCACCACCACAAGTACCGCCGTTCATCACCACCACCACAAGTACCGCCGTTCACCACCACCACAAGTACCGCCGTTCACCACCACCACAAGTACTGCCGTTCACAGCAATCACAAGTACCACCGTTCATCACCACCACAAGTACTGCCGTTCACCACCACCACAAGTACCATCGTTCATCACCACCACAAGTACTGCCGTTCACCACCACCACAAGTACCGCCGTTCACCACCACCACAAGTACTGCCGTTCACCACCACCACAAGTACTGCCGTTCACCACAATCACAAGTACCACCATTCACCACCACCACAAGTACCGCCGTTCACCACAATCACAAGTACCACCGTTCACCACCACCACAAGTACCACCGTTCAGAACCACCACAAGTACTGCCGTTCACCACCACCACAAGTACTGCCGTTCACCACCACCACAAGTACTGCCGTTCACCACCACCACAAGTACCACCGTTCACCACCACATCAAGTACTGCCGTTCACCACCACCACAAGTACCGCCGTTCACCACCACCACAAGTACTGCCGTTCACCACCACCACAAGTACCGCCGTTCACCACCACCACAAGTACCACCGTTCACCACCACCACAAGTACTGCCGTTCACCACCACCACCAGTACCGCCGTTCACCACCACCACAAATACCGCCGTTCACCACCATCACAAGTACCACCATTCACCACCACCACAAGTACTGCCGTTCACCACCACCACAAGTACTGCCGTTCACCACCACCACAAGTACTGCCGTTCACGACCACCACAAGTACTGCCGTTCATCACCACCACAAGTACCGCCGTTCACCACCACATCAAGTACTGCCGTTCATCACCACCACAAGTACTACCGTTCACCACCACCACCACAAGTACTGCCGTTCACCACCACCACAAACACCACCGTTCATCACCACCACAAGTACCACCGTTTATCACCACCACAAGTACCGCCGTTCACCACCACATCAAGTACTGCCGTTCATCACCACCACAAGTACTGCCGTTCATCACCACCACAAGTACCACCGTTCATCACCACCACAAGTACCACCGTTCACCACCACCACAAGTACCACCGTTCATCACCACCACAAGTACTGCCGTTCACCACCACCACAAGAACCGCCGTTCACCACCACCACAAGTATTGCCGTTCACCACCACCACAAGTACCACCGTTCACCACCACCACAAGTACCACCGTTCACCACCACCACAAGTACCGCCGTTCACCACCACCACAAGTACTGCCGTTCACCACCACCACAAGTACCGCCGTTCACCACCACCACAAGTACTGCCGTTCACCACCACCACAAGTACTGCCGTTCACCACCACCACAAGTACCACCGTTCATCACCACCACAGGTACCACCGTTCATCACCCCCACAAGTACCGCCGTTCACCACCACCACAAGTACCGCCGTTCATCACCACAAATACCGGCGTTCATCACCACCACAAGTACCGCCGTTCACCACCACCACAAGTACCGCCGTTCATCACCACCACAAGTACCGCCGTTCATCACCAAAAGTACCGCCGTTCATCACCACCACAAGTACCGCCGTTCACCACCACCACAAGTACCACCGTTCACCACCACAAGTACCGACGTTCATCACCACCACAAGTACCGCCGTTCACCACCACCACAAGTACCGCCGTTCATCACCACCACAAGTACTGCCGTTCACCACCACCACAAGAACCGCCGTTCATCAGCACCACAAGTACCGCCGTTCATCACCTCAAATACCGGCGTTCATCACCACCACAAGTACCGCCGTTCACTACCACCACAAGTACCGCCGTTCATCACCACCACAAGTACCGCCGTTCACCACCACAAGTACCGCCGTTCACCACCACAAGTACCGCCGTTCACCACCATCACAAGTACCG
Source organism: Procambarus clarkii (assembly GCF_040958095.1). Taxonomy (NCBI): domain Eukaryota; kingdom Metazoa; phylum Arthropoda; class Malacostraca; order Decapoda; family Cambaridae; genus Procambarus; species Procambarus clarkii. Next base: position 42,738,003 of record NC_091175.1, read on the forward strand.
CCGTTCACCACCATCAGAAGTACCACCGTTTATCACCACCACAAGTACTGCCGTTCACCACCACCACAAGTACCGCCGTTCATCACCACCACAAGTACCGCCGTTCACCACCATCACAAGTACTGCCGTTCACCACCATCAGAAGTACCTCCGTTCACCACCACCACAAGTACCAGCGTTCACTACCACCACAAATACCGCCGTTCACCACCACAAATACCGCCGTTCACCACCACAAGTACCACCGTTCACCACCACAAGTACCACCGTTCACCACCACCACAAATACCGCCGTTCACCACCATCAGAAGTACCAGCGTTCATCACCACCACAAGTACCACCGTTCACCACCACCACAAATACCGCCGTTCACCACCACCACAAGTACCACCCTTCACCACCACCACAAGTACCACCGTTCACCACCACCACAAATACCGCCGTTCACCACCACCACAAGTACTGTCGTTCATCACCACCACAAGTACCGCCGTTCACCACCACCACAAGTACCACCGTTCACCACCACAAGTACTGCTGTTCACCACCACCACAATTACCTCCGTTCACCACCACCACAAGTACCTCCGTTCACCACCACAAGTACCACCGTTCACCACCACCACAAGTACCGCCGTTCACCACCACCACAAGTACCGCCGTTCACCACCACCACAAGTATCACCGTTCATCACCACAAGTACCACCGTTCACCACCACCACAAATACCGCCGTTCACCACCACAAGTACCGCCGTTCATCACCACCACAAGTACCACCGTTCATCACCACCACAAGTACCACCGTTCACCACCACCACAAGTACCACCGTTCACCACCACAAGTACCACCGTTCACCACCACAAGTACTGCCGTTCACCACCACCACAAGTACCGCCGTTCATCACCACCACAAGTACCACCGTTCACCACCACCACAAGTACCACCGTTCACCACCACAAGTACCACCGTTCACCACCACAAGTACTGCTGTTCACCACCACCACAAGTACCTCCGTTCACCACCACCACAAGTACCACCGTTCACCACCACAAGTACCACCGTTCACCACCACCACAAGTACCACCGTTCACCACCACCACAAGTACCGCCGTTCACCACCACCACAAGTACCACCGTTCACCACCACAAGTACCACCGTTCACCACCACCACAAGTACCGCCGTTCACCACCACCACAAGTACCGCCGTTCACCACCACCACAAGTACCACCGTTCATCACCACAAGTACCACCGTTCACCACCACCACAAATACCGCCGTTCACCACCACCACAAGTACCACCGTTTACCACCACCACAAGTACCACCGTTCACCACCACAAGTACCACCGTTCACCACCACAAGTACTGCTGTTCACCACCACCACAAGTACCTCCGTTCACCACCACCACAAGTACCACCGTTCACCACCACAAGTACCACCGTTCACCACCACCACAAGTACCGCCGTTCACCACCACCACAAGTACCGCCGTTCACCACCACCACAAGTACCGCCGTTCATCACCACCACAAGTACCACCGTTCACCACCACAAGTACCACCGTTCACCACCACCACAAGTACCACCGTTCACCACCACCGCAAGTACCACCGTTCATCACCACCACAAATACCACCGTTCACCACCACCACAAGTACCACCGTTCATCACCACCACAAGTACCACCGTTCACCACCACCACAAGTACCGCTCTTCACCACCACCACAAGTACCACCGTTCACCACCACCACAAGTACCACCGTTCATCACCACCACAAGTACTGCCGTTCACCACCACCACAAGAACCGCCGTTCACCATCATCACAAGTACCACCGTTCACCACCACCACAAGTACTGCTTTTCACCACAATCACAAGTACCACCGTTCATCACCACCACAAGTACTGCCGTTCACCACCACCACAAGTACCACCGTTCATCACCACCACAAGTACTGCCGTTCACCACCACCACAAGTACCGCCGTTCACCACCACCACAAGTACTGCCGTTCACCACCACCACAAGTACTGCCGTTCACCACAATCACAAGTACCACCATTCACCACCACCACAAGTACCGCCGTTCACCACAATCACAAGTACCACCGTTCACCACCACCACAAGTACCACCGTTCAGAACCACCACAAGTACTGCCGTTCACCACCACCACAAGTACTGCCGTTCACCACCACCACAAGTACCGCCGTTCACCACCACCACAAGTACCGCCGTTCATCACCACCACAAGTACTGCCGTTCACCACCACCACAAGAACCGCCGTTCATCACCACCACAAGTACCGCTGTTCATCACCACAAATACCGGCGTTCATCACCACCACAAGCACCGCCGTTCACCACCATCACAAGTACCGCCGTTCATCACCACCACAAGTACCGCCGTTCACCACCACAAGTACCGCCGTTCACCACCACAAGTACTGCCGTTCACCACCATCACAAGTACCGCCGTTCACCACCATCAGAAGTACCACCGTTTATCACCACCACAAGTACTGCCGTTCACCACCACCACAAGTACCGCCGTTCATCACCACCACAAGTACCGCCGTTCACCACCACCACAAGTACCGCCGTTCACCACCACCACAAGTACTGCCGTTCACCACCACCACAAGTACCACCGTTCATCACCACCACAAGTACTGCCGTTCACCACCACCACAAGTACCGCCGTTCACCACCACCACAAGTACTGCCGTTCACCACCACCACAAGTACTGCCGTTCACCACAATCACAAGTACCACCATTCACCACCACCACAAGTACCGCCGTTCACCACAATCACAAGTACCACTGTTCACCACCACCACAAGTACCACCGTTCAGAACCACCACAAGTACTGCCGTTCACCACCACCACAAGTACTGGCGTTCACCACCACCACAAGTACCGCCGTTCACCACCACCACAAGTACCGCCGTTCATCACCACCACAAGTACTGCCGTTCACCACCACCACAAGAACCGCCGTTTATCACCACCACAAGTACCGCCGTTCATCACCACAAATACCGGCGTTCATCACCACCACAAGTACTGCCGTTCACCACCACCACAAGTACCGCCGTTCATCACAACCACAAGTACCGCCGTTCACCACCACAAGTACCGCCGTTCACCACCACAAGTACCGCCGTTCACCACCATCACAAGTACCGCCGTTCACCACCATCAGAAGTACCACCGTTTATCACCACCACAAGTACTGCCGTTCACCACCACCACAAGTACCGCCGTTCATCACCACCACAAGTACCGCCGTTCACCACCACAAGTACCGCCGTTCACCACCACAAGTACCGCCGTTCACCACCATCACAAGTACCGCCGTTCACCACCATCAGAAGTACCACCGTTCACCACCACCACAAGTACCAGCGTTCACCACCACCACAAATACCGCCGTTCACCACCACAAATACCGCCGTTCACCACCACAAGTACCACCGTTCACCACCACAAGTACCACCGTTCACCACCACCACAAATACCGCCGTTCACCACCATCAGAAGTACCAGCGTTCATCACCACCACAAGTACCACCGTTCACCACCACCACAAATACCGCCGTTCACCACCACCACAAGTACCGCCGTTCATCACCACCACAAGTACCACCGTTCATCACCACCACAAGTACCACCGTTCACCACCACCACAAGTACCACCGTTCACCACCACAAGTACCACCGTTCACCACCACAAGTACTGCCGTTCACCACTACCACAAGTACCGCCGTTCATCACCACCACAAGTACCACCGTTCACCACCACCACAAGTACCACCGTTCACCACCACAAGTACTGCTGTTCACCACCACCACAAGTACCTCCGTTCACCACCACCACAAGTACCACCGTTCACCACCACAAGTACCACCGTTCACCACCACCACAAGTACCACCGTTCACCACCACCACAAGTACCGCCGTTCACCACCACCACAAGTACCACCGTTCACCACCACAAGTACCACCGTTCACCACCACCACAAGTACCGCCGTTCACCACCACCACAAGTACCGCCGTTCACCACCACCACAAGTACCACCGTTCATCACCACAAGTACCACCGTTCACCACCACCACAAATACCGCCGTTCACCACCACCACAAGTACCACCGTTCACCACCACCACAAGTACCACCGTTCACCACCACAAGTACCACCGTTCACCACCACAAGTACTGCTGTTCACCACCACCACAAGTACCTCCGTTCACCACCACCACAAGTACCACCGTTCACCACCACAAGTACCACCGTTCACCACCACCACAAGTACCGCCGTTCACCACCACCACAAGTACCGCCGTTCACCACCACCACAAGTACCGCCGTTCATCACCACCACAAGTACCACCGTTCACCACCACAAGTACCACCGTTCACCACCACCACAAGTACCACCGTTCACCACCACCACAAGTACCACCGTTCATCACCACCACAAGTACCACCGTTCACCACCACCACAAGTACCACCGTTCATCACCACCACAAGTACCACCGTTCACCACCACCACAAGTACCGCCGTTCACCACCACCACAAGTACCACCGTTCACCACCACCACAAGTACCACCGTTCATCACCACCACAAGTACTGCCGTTCACCACCACCACAAGTACCGCCGTTCACCATCATCACAAGTACCACCGTTCACCACCACCACAAGTACTGTCGTTCACCACAATCACAAGTACCACCGTTCATCACCACCACAAGTACTGCCGTTCACCACCACCACAAGTACCACCGTTCATCACCACCACAAGTACTGCCGTTCACCACCACCACAAGTACCGCCGTTCACCACCACCACAAGTACTGCCGTTCACCACCACCACAAGTACTGCCGTTCACCACAATCACAAGTACCACCATTCACCACCACCACAAGTACCGCCGTTCACCACAATCACAAGTACCACCGTTCACCACCACCACAAGTACCACCGTTCAGAACCACCACAAGTACTGCCGTTCACCACCACCACAAGTACTGCCGTTCACCACCACCACAAGTACTGCCGTTCACCACCACCACAAGTACCACCGTTCACCACCACATCAAGTACTGCCGTTCACCACCACCACAAGTACCGCCGTTCACCACCACCACAAGTACTGCCGTTCACCACCACCACAAGTACCGCCGTTCACCACCACCACAGGTACCACCGTTCACCACCACCACAAGTACTGCCGTTCACCACCACCACCAGTACCGCCGTTCACCACCACCACAAGTACCACCGTTCACCACCACCACAAGTACCGCCGTTCACCACCATCACAAGTACCACCATTCACCACCACCACAAGTACTGCCGTTCACCACCACCACAAGTACTGCCGTTCACCACCACCACAAGTACTGCCGTTCACCACCACCACAAGTACTGCCGTTCATCACCACCACAAGAACCGCCGTTCACCACCACATCAAGTACTGCCGTTCATCACCACCACAAGTACTGCCGTTCACCACCACCACCACAAGTACTGCCGTTCACCACCACCACAAACACCACCGTTCATCACCACCACAAGTACCACCGTTTATCACCACCACAAGTACCGCCGTTCACCACCACATCAAGTACTGCCGTTCATCACCACCACAAGTACTGCCGTTCATCACCACCACAAGTACCACCGTTCATCACCACCACAAGTACCACCGTTCACCACCACCACAAGTACCACCGTTCATCACCACCACAAGTACTGCCGTTCACCACCACCACAAGTACCGCCGTTCACCACCACCACAAGTACTGCCGTTCACCACCACCACAAGTACCACCGTTCACCACCACCACAAGTACCACCGTTCACCACCACCACAAGTACCGCCGTTCACCACCACCACAAGTACTGCCGTTCACCACCACCACAAGTACCGCCGTTCACCACCACCACAAGTACTGCCGTTCACCACCACCACAAGTACTGCCGTTCACCACCACCACAAGTACCACCGTTCATCACCACCACAAGTACTGCCGTTCACCACCACCACAAGTACCACCGTTCACCACCACCACAAGTAACACCGTTCACCACCATCACAAGTACCGCCGTTCACCACCACAAGTACTGCCGTTCATCACCACCACAAGTACTGCCGTTTACCACCACCACAAGTATTGCCGTTCATCACCCCCACAAGTACCGCCGTTCACCACCACAAGTACCGCCGTTCACCACCACAAGTACTGCCGTTCACCACCACCACAAGTACTGCCGTTCAGAACCACCACAAGTACCGCCGTTCATCACCCCCACAAGTACCGCCGTTCACCACCACCACAAGTACCGCCGTTCACCACCACAAGTACTGCCGTTCACCACCATCACAAGTACCGCCGATCATCACCACCACAAGTACCGCCGTTCATCACCCCCACAAGTACCGCCGTTCACCACCACAAGTACCGCCGTTCACCACCACAAGTACTGCCGTTCACCACCACCACAAGTACTGCCGTTCACCACCACCACAAGTACCACCGTTCACCACGACCACAAGTACTGCCGTTCACCACCACAAGTACCACCGTTCATCACCACCACAAGTACCACCGTTCACCACCACCACAAGTACCACCGTTCACCACCACCACAAGTACCACCGTTCACCACCACCACAAGTACCACTGTTCACCACCACCACAAGTACCGCCGTTCACCACCACAAGTACTGCCGTTCATCACCACCACAAGTACTGCCGTTCACCACCACCACAAGTACCACCGTTCATCACCACCACAAGTACCACCGTTCACCACCACCACAAGTACCGCCGTTCACCACCACCACAAGTACCACCGTTCATCACCACCACAAGTACCACCGTTCATCACCACCACAAGTACTGCCGTTCACCACCACCACAAGTACTGCCGTTCATCACCACCACAAGTACCGCCGTTCACCACCACCACAAGTACTGCCGTTCACCACCACCACAAGTACCGCCGTTCACCACCACCACAAGTACTGCCGTTCACCACCACAAGTACTGCCGTTCACCACCACCACAAGTACTGCCGTTCACCACCACCACAAGTACTGCCGTTCACCACCTCCACAAGTACCACCATTCACCACCACCACAAGTACTGCCGTTCACCACCACCACAAGTACTGCCGTTCACCACCACAAGTACCACCGTTCACCACCACAACAAGTACTGCCGTTCACCACCACCCCAAGTACCGCCGTTCACCACCACCACAAGTACTGCCGTTCACCACCACAAGTACTGCCGTTCACCACCACCACAAGTACTGCCGTTCACCACCACCACAAGTACTGCCGTTCACCACCACCACAAGTACCGCCGTTCACCACCACAAGTACCACTATTCACCACCACCACAAGTACTGCCGTTCACCACCACCACAAGTACTGCCGTTCACCACCACAAGTACCACCGTTCACCACCACCACAAGTACTGCCGTTCACCACCACCACAAGTACTGCCGTTCACCACCACCACAAGTACTGCCGTTCACCACCACAAGTACCACCTTTCATCACCACCACAAGTACTGCCGTTCACCACCACCACAAGTACCACCGTTCATCACCACCACAAGTACCACCGTTCACCACCACCACAAGTACCGCCGTTCATCACCACTACAAGTACCGCCGTTCATCACCACCACAAGTACCACCGTTCACCACCACCACAAGTACCACCGTTCACCACCACCACAAGTACCGCCGTTCACCACCACCACAAGTACTGCCGTTCATCACCACCACAAGTACCACCGTTCACCACCACCACAAGTACCACCGTTCACCACCACCACAAGTACTGCCGTTCACCACCACCACAAGTACCACCGTTCATCACCACCACAAGTACCGCCGTTCACCACCACCACAAGTACCGCCGTTCATCACCACCACCACAAGTACCGCCGTTCACCACCACCACAAGTACCGCCGTTCACCACCACCACAAGTACCGCCGTTCACCACCACCACAAGTACCGCCGTTCACCACCACCACAAGTACCGCCGTTCACCACCACGACAAGTACCGCCTTTCACCACCACCACAAGTACCGCCGTTCACCACCACCACAAGTACCTCCTTTCACCACCACCACAAGTACCGCCTTTCATCATAACCACAAGTACCGCCGTTCACCACCACCACAAGTACCACCGTTCATCACCACCACCACAAGTACCGCCGTTCACCCCCACCACAAGTACCGCCGTTCACCACCACCACAAGTACCGCCGTTCACCACCACCACAAGTACCGCCGTTCACCACCACCACAAGTACCGCCGTTCATCACCACCACCACAAGTACCGCCGTTCACCACCACCGCAAGTACCGCCGTTCATCACCACCACCACAAGTACCGCCGTTCACCACCACCACAAGTACCGCCGTTCACCACCACCACAAGTACCGCCGTTCACCACCACCACAAGTACCGCCGTTCACCACCACCACAAGTACCGCCGTTCACCACCACCACAAGTACCGCCGTTTATCACCACCACCACAAGTACCGCCGTTCACCACCACCACAAGTACCGCCGTTCACCACCACCACAAGTACCGCCGTTCACCACCACCACAAGTACCGCCGTTTATCACCACCACCACAAGTACCGCCGTTCACCACCACCACAAGTACCGCCGTTCACCACCACCACAAGTACCGCCGTTCACCACCACCACAAGTACCGCCGTTCACCACCACCACAAGTACCGCCGTTCATCACCACCACCACAAGTACCGCCGTTCACCACCACCGCAAGTACCGCCGTTCATCACCACCACCACAAGTACCGCCGTTCACCACCACCACAAGTACCGCCGTTCACCACCACCACAAGTACCGCCGTTCACCACCACCACAATTACCGCCGTTCACCACCACCACAAGTACCGCCGTTCATCACCACCACCACAAGTACCGCCGTTCACCACCACCACAAGTACCGCCGTTTATCACCACCACCACAAGTACCGCCGTTCACCACCACCACAAGTACCGCCGTTCACCACCACCACAAGTACCGCCGTTCACCACCACCACAAGTACCGCCGTTTATCACCACCACCACAAGTACCGCCGTTCACCACCACCACAAGTACCGCCGTTCACCACCACCACAAGTACCGCCGTTCACCACCACCACAAGTACCGCCGTTTATCACCACCACCACAAGTACCGCCGTTCACCACCACCACAAGTACCGCCGTTCACCACCACCACAAGTACCGCCGTTCACCACCACCACAAGTACCGCCGTTCACCACCACCACAAGTACCGCCGTTCATCACCACCACCACAAGTACCGCCGTTCACCACCACCACAAGTACCGCCGTTCATCACCACCACAAGTACCGCCGTTCACCACCACCACAAGTACCGCCGTTCATCACCACCACCACAAGTACCGCCGTTCACCACCACCACAAGTACCGCCGTTCATCACCACCACAAGTACCGCCGTTCACCACCACCACAAGTACCGCCGTTCATCACCACCACCACAAGTACCGCCGTTCACCACCACCACAAGTACCGCCGTTCACCACCACCACAAGTACCGCCGTTCACCACCACCACAAGTACCGCCGTTCACCACCACCACAAGTACCGCCGTTCACCACCACCACAAGTACCGCCGTTCACCACCACCACAAGTACCGCCGTTCACCACCACCACAAGTACCGCCGTTCACCACCATCACAAGTACCGCCGTGTTGGGTACATTGTACCCAACATGAACTTGAGTCCTGGCTTTGTTGCTGTGGACTCTTCCCTTTCACAGTATATACTCAAATGCTCTAATCTTTCTAACAAACGTGACTTAACATAAGCTTTCCCCCTTCCATTTCTTTCTTTCTCTTTCCCTTTCTTTCTCTCTTCTCCCTTTTTCTGTTCATTGTCTTCTACGCTCCCTTGCTATCCTCTTCTTATTCCTATTACTATCTCCTTCGGTGGTTATAATAGGAGCTGCCTCGTATGGGCCAATAGGCCTGCTGCAGTTCTCATTACTACTATCCCCTACACCTGACTTTCCTCCTCAGCTCTCTCTTGCCTATTTAATGCCTGTCCCTACCTGTCCTCATCACAATCGACTTGAGAATGGTCCAGGACGGACCGAAACGTCGTCGTCCCTTCAATTTCTAGTGTGTGGTCTGGTCTACACCTTATATGTAATACACCCCCCCGTAATATACACCCTATATGTAATACACCCCCCCCCGTAATATACACCCTATATGTAATACACCCCCCCCCGTAATATACACCCTATATGTAATACACCCCCCCCCGTAATATACACCCTATATATAATACACCCCCCCCGTAATATACACCCTATATGTAATACACCCCCGTGTAATATACACCCTATATATAATACACCCCCCCCCCCGTAATATACACACTAGATGTAATACACCCCCCCCGTAATATACACCCTATATATAATACACCCCCCCGTAATATACACCCTATATGTAATACACCCCCGTGTAATATACACCCTATATATAATACACCCCCCCCGTAATATACACACTAGATGTAATACACCCCCTTAATATACACCCTAGATGTAATACACCCCCATAATATACACCCTAGATGTAATACACCCCCATAATATACACCCTGTATGTAATACACCCCCATAATATACACCCTGTATGTAATACACCCCCATAATATACACCCTAGATGTAATACACCCCCATAATATACACGTTAGATGTAATACACCCCCCCTAACATACCCCCCATATTTCAAACCTGATAATGCAGGCCCCATAACACAGAACCAAAATTGCTGCCCCCTCGAGCTGGGGTCCACCTCATCTATATAAATAAAAATGGAAATGTTCGTTTGTTCATAATCGCTAATCTCAGAAAGTTGTTCACCGATTGCTTTGAAATTTTCACACAACGTTCCATTCGCATCAGAGCGTTTATATATATATATATATATATATATATATATATATATATATATATATATATATATATATATATATATATATATAAATATATATATATATATATGTATATATATATATATATATATATATGTGTATATATATATATATATATATATATATATATATATATATACATACAATATAGATGTCACGTCTTTGACTGGAAAAAACATGCTTTTTTTGTTTAAACTGTGTTTTTCATATGTTTTTCATGAGAGGGAAATCTTCAAAACCTCTACTGATTGCTTTGAACTTTTCACACAGTGTTGCATTCAAATAGACGCGTGTTTTTATGTATCTACTATATACATGACTCACCTGTGACAGGAAAAACATGTTTTTTTTTTTAAACAGTGCCATCTGTTGGAAGTAAGAGCAACGCATGCTGTAATCTCCGAAATTTCTTCATCAATTGCTTCGAAATTTTGACACGATGTTTCATATCAAATACGCGCATGTTTTTATATACCCACTATATAGATGCCACTCCTGTGACAGGTAATAACATGTTTGTTTTTTAGAACAGTGTCATCTGTTGCACGTAATAGCAACACACACTATACTAAATATGTTACGATTCCATTTCAATGTTTCCAATATCATTGATAATTTAATTTTCATATATTTTGATTTATTTTAATTTTGATTTAATTATTTTGTGTGAATAGGGTTGAAGTTGAGCTGTGTTGTTTACCGTACTGTTCATTTCGTGAGTATAGTTTATTTTTTTATTTTTTCATATTTTTAATTCATTTTTTAACTGTTTTTCGTATAATTCAGTGATGGGAACATCAGATCACTTGATGTTCCCAATTTTCTGATGGGAACATCAGACCATTTGGGAAGGCATCGGACGAGGGAGTGGGGAATGGTGGGGAGGACGAGGGGACAGTTATTGGATAAAAGCTGCAGGATTTGGTTAGACCAAGGAAAACCTTGAGGAAGGTGAGGTTAGACCAAGGAAAACCTTGAGGAAGGTGAGGTTAGACCAAGGAAAACCTTGAGGAAGGTGAGGTTAGACCAAGGAAAACCTTGAGGAAGGTGAGGTTTGACCAAGGAAAACGTTGAGAAAGGTGAGGTTAAACCAAAGAAAACGTTGAAGAAGGCGAGGTTAGACCAAGGAAAACGTTGAGGAAGGTGAGACATTTCAGAAAGGTAGTCGAGTGAGGGACTGATAGAAGATGAATGGGAGAAAGTGAACTGGAAGGTGAAATAAGATGTACTGCAGGTTTTCGTCCCTCTCAAGACAGAGGCGGACAGAGAAAGCTGGTGGTTCAATAAGCAGTTTTTTTTTTTATTATTATTATTTTCTACCACAGACGTGGCCACACATTTACAATGCTAACCAGAATATATACATTTTCTTCTGTCCTCCATGGACAGGGTTAGAGAAGTGTTAAACATATAGTTCAAGTGTTTATTGAACAATCAACCACAGAAGGTGATTCGGTGCTTTTAAAATGCTAAGCTAACCTACATACGTAAATACATAGATACACAGATTTACGTATGCCCTACATAAAGTGTTAGATGTGTCTTTCACATAGTGTCATTAATGTACATTCACAAAGGTGAAATGTAATTCTGATCAGCATACTTTATACCCATACATATACATACACACACACATATACATATATATATCCACACACACATGCATTCACATACATTTGTCTCATTTACTCTGACAGGGTGAGATAGCTGATAAAGAAACTAGTGTGCAATTAAGCACTTAACCACTGAAGGTGATGAAGGTGCTTTTACAAGCTCAGGTTATACAGTTACATCACATACATACATTGTATGATTGATATATTGCATGGTCAATCTTGGATACAAGTCCAATATATCATCAAGTGTTCCAGTACTCATATAGTAACTACACAGTTCAGCATACCTTAGCCCAGGAGGGCGAAAGTCAGCCAGTATGGGACATTCTACAATATAATGTTCAAGAGAGTGCATGTTTTCTCTTTCACAAAGTTGACACATTGTGTACTCGACATTTGGGTTTTGAGAAAGCTGCCAGATACGTCGATATCCCAGGCGTATTCTGGCCACTATAACATCACATTGCCGGGTTCTTGTTCTATTAGTCCCATATGTGAATGTCTCCTCACGATATCTATCATAATATTTAATGCTACAACTTTCAGGTCAATAAGCAGTAAAGGGGAACACGGAAAAATAACAAAGAGCTAACAATGTAGAACAACGTACTGTAAGGGCGTGGTCCATTACACTAAAAAAAATACAAATTATAATATTTATCACCTGCGAGAGGGAGGCAGCTACTTGTTTCTAGTAGGCTACTGCAGGATATGCCACCTCAGGCCGTGGGAGTCCACCCACCTGTAGTGTGGTGCTCACAGTGCTGCTGTCCTCGGCTTCCTGCAATTCACTCAAAGCTTCCACTCTGTTATAATAATCTTATACCAGGCTTCCCAGCAAGTACAGGCCCGAGAGGACAGGCTTTAATCCACCCTAAGGTGGCCAAGGCAAGGACCAATAATACTTAATCTGATTTTCTTACAATTTACTAGAAAATATATCCATAAGATGCGTCTCTCAACACTCAATAATATCCAACAGTTTATATTCAAGATAACCCTAATCTATTCACACTGCAAAATCACTACTTATCTACATATAATTAATTCACAATTTAATTTATCCTCGATAGCCAAGTGCTCTGTATTTAATCATAAATTTACTCATTGCGCTATCACTATAAGCTATCCTTAAGACTTCTTTATATTCTGTCAACAAATTTGGCTCTTCCAGATTTACGGGTTATTCATGCCCGTGCCATCTCATGGTGGCTTAACTCCATCAATCAATCGTCTCTTCCAAATCAGAGTCATGTCAACCTTCTTCAGTAATGTCAGGTAATACATTCTCTTGGGGCATCAACTATCAACACTGCATAATCAACTATATAAAATAATATTAGAAATTAATTTCAAAAGTACATATATATATTTATGTATCAACAAATCAAATTCTAATGTGGCTATCTAAATATTATTACTAAAACATAAGCAATAACATATAAATATAATGCATCATAAATCAACTTGAGATAGAATAAACATACAATACAAATCAACATCACATCCAAAATCCTAGTCAATAATGTTTTGGCCCCTACTTAACACTTATAAATCTTGTATCTGTATATGTATATATATATATATATATATATATATATATATATATATATATATATATATATATATATATATATATATATATATATATATATGTCGTACCTAATAGCCAGAACGCACTTCTCAGCCTACTATTCAAGGCCCGATTTGCCTAATAAGCCAAGTTTTCATGAATTAATGTTTTTTCGTCTACCTAACGTACCTAACCTAACCTAACCTAGCTTTTTTTGGCTACCTAACCTAACCTTACCTATAAATATAGGTTAGGTTAGGTTAGGTAGGGTTGGTTAGGTTCGGTCATATATCTACGTTAATTTTAACTCCAATAAAAAAAATTGACCTCATACATAGAGAAAAGGGTTGCTTTATCATTTCATAAGAAAAAATTTTTAGTAAATATATTAATTCAAGAAAACTAGGCTTATTAGGCAAATCGGGCCTTGAATAGTAGGCTGAGAAGTGAGTTCTGGCTACTAGGTACGACATATATATATATATATATATATATATATATATATATATATATATATATATATATATATATATTTATATTGTATATGTACAGTATATATATCTATATAATGTTGGGCACTCAACTTAGCATTGACATTCACTGCGCCATATATTCCTTCTATCTAATCTATGTCAAATCATCAAATTGTTCCCAGTAATATATTATTCAAAGAATTAAATTTCTCCCGCTGATATCCTCGGTAGTCTGGGCAATTTTCTTCTTTAAGATTCTGGTAATTTACCACTCAACAAGATACATGTGGGATATGAGCGGATTCGTCTCAGCCAGACCTGTCTGAGTATATTCTTTATATCCCACCCAGACCCGAAGTAACTCTAATACACTCAACTATTGCCTATTACCTGGAACTGGTATATTTACAGTGCTCCTGGCGGGCGACATCCGACAACTACGCACCTCAAAATTCAGTTGTACCCGGATCTGGCGTCGTCAACAACGCTCTCCTCTCCTCCGCCCACCTGTCAATTCACCTCTAACTGTCTATCCCTGTGTGGTCCATTTATCTCCAGGGACGTGTCTTCACCATCACACGCCCTGGTACTCAGCTCTGGGCCCCCACCTTAATCGTAGACCATCATATTCTGGTAATGTCATCGTATAGAGACCGATGGGTCATTCACAAGACCCAACAGAGACGAATAGCCAGCGGTAACTGGCTGATATATGAGTGACTGGAGAAGGTTAACAAATACCTGCAGGGTTCAGATTCAATAAAATCAATTAGATTAGATTATACTTTATATTGCCACAACTGTTGAAGAAAGCTGCAAATACTTTGTTACTTGCTAACTCAAGTTTCCAACAAAACACTTGGGATTGGAAAGTTACCAGAATTTTGTAAAATGGCAAACATAGTGCCAATATTAACACCAGGGAGAGGTAGGAGGTGCTGTTATAGACCAGTCGAACTCCACGTAAAGAGGCGGAACAAATTATCACGTTGAGAATAATTCATCATTTGGAGAAGATGAGTTATGTAACAGTTGTGCAGCATGAGGTATAGGAGGGAGAACATCGCCTAACAAACTCCAGCGAGTTCTGTGACATGAGAACTTTTATTTAAGAGTTAAATAAGAGTTCTTATATAAGATAAGAACTTCCTGTCGTATTCATGGTGCTACATAGCCTTCCCGGTTTGGTGCCTTCTATTGATAATTACTTACTTCCTGTCGTATTCATAGACATTCCTGTCGTGTTCATAGACATTCCTGTCGTGTTCATAGACATTCCTGTCGTGTTCATAGACATTCCTGTCGTGTTCATAGACATTCCTGTCGTGTTCATAGACATTCCTGTCGTGTTCATAGACATTCCTGTCGTGTTCATAGACATTCCTGTCGTGTTCATAGACATTCCTGTCGTGTTCATAGACATTCCTGTCGTGTTCATAGACATTCCTGTCGTGTTCATAGACATTCCTGTCGTGTTCATAGATATTTTTGTCGACAGGAAAACAGGAAGACAGGAAAAAGTCAGCTGGGTAGACGGTATTTTCCTGATTGTCAGAAAGCCTTTGACACTGTTCCTTCCGAAAGACTGGTGGTAAAGATGGAGAAGAAGCCGGGACAACTGGGAAGACATTGACTTCAGGCACCGGCCTGGAACCCGCACCCTTCTGAAGCCCTGGAGAAGAGGAACCAGGAGGGACATGATCACAACATACAAGATACTTGCAGGGGATTGACAAAGATGGACAACCTCTTTAAATTGAGAACACGTAGGAAGACAGGACTTGAGAGAGCCTGAGACCATACAATGGTGCAAGATATGTAAGATAGTTATCGTTCCCTGCAGGGCCGGCTAACATGGACACAAGACTCCACAAAGGACTCGAACGCCAGAACAGTTAAGGAGTAACTCAAGATGGTTAACAAGGGTGGCAGACGGACCGTGACTGGCGAGACGTTACTTCCTCATGAACACCCCTCCTCTCACACCCCCGCCCCAACACATCTCTCACCCCCCCCCAAACACACACACCCCAACACCATCCCCCTTCCCACCACACACTGGAAAACAGAAGAGTAAGGGGAGACATGATAACCACCTACAAAATTCTCAGGGGAATTGACAGGATGAATAAAGACAAACTCTTCAGCACGGGTGGGACACGAACAAGGGAACACAGGTGGAAACTTAGTACCCAGATGAGCCACAGAGACGTTAGAAAGAATTTTTTTTCAGTGTCAGAGTAGTTAATTAATGGAATGCACTAGGCAGTGAGAGAGAGAGAGAGAGAGAGAGAGAGAGAGAGAGAGAGAGAGAGAGAGAGAGAGAGAGAGAGAGAGAGAGAGAGAGGGAGAGAGAGAGAGAGAGGGAGAGAAGAGAGAGAGGGAGAGAGAGAGAGGAGAGAGAGAGAGAGAGAGAGAGAGAGAGAGAGAGAGAGAGAGGAGAGAGGGAGAGAGAGAGAGAGAGGGAGAGAGAGAGAGAGAGAGAGGGAGAGAGAGAGAGAGAGAGAGAGAGAGAGAGAGAGAGAGAGAGAGAGAGAGAGAGAGAGAGAGAGAGAGAGAGAGAGAGAGAGACAGAGACAGAGACAGAGAGAGAGAGAGAGAGAGAGAGAGAGAGAGAGAGACAGAGACAGAGACAGAGACAGAGACAGAGACAGAGAGAGAGAGAGAGAGAGAGAGAGACAGAGACAGAGACAGAGACAGAGACAGAGAGAGAGACAGAGACAGAGACAGAGACAGAGACAGAGACAGAGACAGAGAGAGAGAGAGAGAGAGAGAGAGAGAGAGAGAGGAAGTGGTAGTGTGGGGGAGCGTGGGAAGGCCCTCAGGATGTGGTGGGTCACAGGTACACTAATATAATTGTTTCCTCCTCTGCCAGTCCGGACCTCCTTACTCCAGTCACCTCACCAGTCTGCGTCTTGGCGGGTCCTCTTAAGTCACCCCAAGGACTCCTAAGTCATCCATGGACTCCTAAGTCTTCCAAGCACTCCTAAGTCATCCTAGGACTCCTAAGTCATCCATGGACTCCTAAGTCTTCCAAGCACTCCTAAGTCATCCTCGGACTCCTAAGTCATCCAAGCACTCCTAAGTCATCCTCGGACTCCTAAGTCATCCTCGGACTCCTAAGTCATCTCGTGCAGTTAACTTTATCCTTGTTATCGTACAGTTAACTAGGGCGTCCAGGATAACTTGTTCTCGCTGTTATCCTGGACGTAACAGGAAGAGTCGCACCCCAGTAACTATGACGTCACTGTTATCCTGGGATAAAATGTTCATGTTCTAATGACGTCATAAGTTTTCAAACTTTTTGCCGAAATTTTTTAGTCTTTAATGGAATTTTTTGGGCGCCTTAATTGAGAACGTAATTGGTAGTTATGACGTCATCGTATTAGCTAATCCTCTGCTAATTTATCTCATTATTATACTCATCATTTAATTATTATATTAGGTCAAATAACTGATCGTCAGTTAATACACTAGCGACTTGTGGATATCTAATTTAGTATGTGTATTAATAAATATATTGAATAATAAATCATTAAGTGATCAATTATCTCATCAGTCAACTAATCCCCAATTGAAGGAACAAGTTGTTATGATGTTTGTGAGTGAACAACCTCACAGGGGCGTCTGGGAGCACTATACTGGACCTCACAGGAGCGTCTGGGAGCACTATACTGGACCTCACAGGAGCGTCTGGGAGCACTATACTGGACCTCACAGGGAGCACTATACTGGACCTCACAGGGCGTCTGGGAGCACTATACTGGACCTCACAGGAGCGTCTGGGAGCACTATACTGGACCTCACAGGAGCGTCTGGGAGCACTATACTGGACCTCACAGGGGCGTCTGGGAGCACTATACTGGACCTCACAGGAGCATCTGGGAGCATTATACTGGACCTCACAGGGCGTCTGGGAGCACTATACTGGACCTCACAGGGCATCTGAGCACTATACTGGACCTCACAGGAGCGTCTGGGAGCACTATACTGGACCTCACAGGGCGTCTGGGAGCACTATACTGGACCTCACAGGAGCATCTGGGAGCATATACTGGACCTCACAGAACGTCTGGGAGCACTATAAGGGACCTCACAGGGCGTCTGAGAGCACTATAAGGGACCTCACAGGGGCGTCTGGAGCACTATACTGGACCTCACAGGAACGTCTGGGAGCACTATACTGGACCTCACAGCGCGTCTGGGAGCACTATATGGACCTCACAGGAACGTCTGGGAGCACTATACTGGACCTCACAGGGCGTCTGGGAGCACTATTCTGGGACCTCACAGGGGCGTCTGGAGCACTATACTGGACCTCACAGGAGCGTCTGGGAGCACTATAAGGGACCTCACAGGAGCGTCTGGGAGCACTATAAGGGACCTCACAGGGGCGTCTGGGAGCACTATACTGGACCTCACAGGCGTCTGGAGCACTATACTGGACCTCACAGGGGCGTCTGGGAGCACTATACTGGACCTCACAGGAGCGTCTGGGAGCACTATAAGGGACCTCACAGGGCGTCTGGGAGCAATAAGGACCTCACAGGGGCGTCTGGGAGCACTACTGGACCTCACAGGGCGTCTGGGAGCACTATACTGGACCTCACAGGGGCGTCTGGGAGCACTATAAGGACCTCACAGGAGCGTCTGGGAGCACTATACTGGACCTCACAGGGGCGTCTGGGAGCACTATACTGGACCTCACAGGGGCGTCTGGGAGCACTATACTGGACCTCACAGGGCGTCTGGGAGCACTATACTGGACCTCACAGGAGCGTCTGGAGCACTATAAGGGACCTCACAGGGGCGTCTGGGAGCACTATACTGGACCTCACAGGAGCGTCTGGGAGCACTATACTGGACCTCACAGGGGCGTCTGGGAGCACTATACTGGACCTCACAGGGCGTCTGGGAGCACTATACTGGACCTCACAGGGCGTCTGGAGCACTATACTGGGACCTCACAGGGGCGTCTGGAGCACTATACTGGACCTCACAGGGGCGTCTAGCACTATACTGGACCTCACAGGGGCGTCTGGGAGCACTATACTGGACCTCACAGGCGTCAGGGAGCACTATACTGGACCTCACAGGGGCGTCTGGAGCACTATAAGGACCTCACAGGGCGTCTGGGAGCACTATACTGGACCTCACAGGGGCGTCTGGTGCACTATACTGGACCTCACAGGGGCGTCTGGGAGCACTATACTGGACCTCACAGGGGCATCTGGGAGCACTATACTGGACCTCACAGGCGTCTGGGAGCACTATAAGGGACCTCACAGGAGCGTCTGGGAGCACTATAAGGACCTCACAGGAGCGTCTGGGAGCACTATACTGGACCTCACAGGGCGTCTGGGAGCACTATACTGGACCTCACAGGGGCGTCTGGGAGCACTATACTGGACCTCACAGGGGCGTCTGGGAGCACTATACTGGACCTCACAGGGCGTCTGGGAGCACTATAAGGGACCTCACAGGGCGTCTGGGAGCACTATACTGGACCTCACAGGAGCGTCTGGGAGCACTATACTGGACCTCACAGGGGCGTCTGGAGCACTATACTGGACCTCACAGGGCGTCTGAAGCACTATACTGGACCTCACAGGGGCGTCTGGGAGCACTATACTGGACCTCACAGGGGCGTCTGGGAGCACTATACTGGACCTCACAGGGCGTCTGAGCACTATACTGGACCTCACAGGGCGTCTGGGAGCACTATACTGGACCTCACAGCAGCGTCTGGGAGCACTATAAGGGACCTCACAGGCGTCTGGAGCACTATACTGGACCTCACAGGGGCGTCTGGGAGCACTATACTGGACCTCACAGGGGCGTCTGAGCACTATACTGGACCTCACAGGGGCATCAGGGAGCACTATACTGGACCTCACAGGGGCTCTGGGAGCACTATACTGGACCTCACAGGGGCGTCTGGGAGCACTATAAGGACCTCACAGGGCGTCTGGTGCACTATACTGGACCTCACAGGGCGTCTGGGAGCACTATACTGGACCTCACAGGGGCATCAGGGAGCACTATACTGGACCTCACAGGGGCGTCTGGGAGCACTATACTGGACCTCACAGGGGCGTCTGGGAGCACTATACTGGACCTCACAGGGCGTCTGGGAGCACTATAAGGACCTCACAGGGCGTCTGGAGCACTATACTGGACCTCACAGGGGCGTCTGGGAGCACTATTCTGGACCTCACAGGGGCGTCTGGGAGCACTATACTGGACCTCACAGCAGCGTCTGGGAGCACTATAAGGACCTCACAGCGGTCTGGGAGCACTATAAGGACCTCACAGGGCGTCTGGGAGCACAAACTGGACCTCACAGGAGCGTCTGGGAGCACTATACTGGACCTCACAGGGGCGTCTGGGAGCACTATAAGGACCTCACAGGGGCGTCTGGGAGCACAATACTGGACCTCACAGCAGCGTCTGGGAGCACTATAAGGGACCTCACAGCGGCGTCTGGGAGCACTATAAGGGACCTCACAGGGGCGTCTGGGAGCACAATACTGGACCTCACAGCAGCGTCTGGGAGCACTATAAGGGACCTCACAGGGGCGTCTGGGAGCACTATACTGGACCTCACAGGAGCGTCTGGGAGCACTATACTGGACCTCACAGGAGCGTCTGGGAGCACTATAGTGGACCTCACAGGGCGTCTGGGAGCACTATACTGGACCTCACAGGGGCGTCTGGGAGCACTATACTGGACCTCACAGGGGCGTCTGGGAGCACTATACTGGACCTCACAGGGGCGTCTGGAGCACTATAAGGACCTCACAGGAGCGTCTGGGAGCACTATACTGGACCTCACAGGGGCGTCTGGGAGCACTATACTGGACCTCACAGGGGCGTCTGGGAGCACTATACTGGACCTCACAGCGTCTGGGAGCACTATAAGGACCTCACAGGAACGTCTGGGAGCACTATAAGGGACCTCACAGGGGCGTCTGGGAGCACTATACTGGACCTCACAGGGCGTCTGGAGCACTATACTGGACCTCACAGGGGCGTCTGGGAGCACTATACTGGACCTCACAGGGCGTCTGGAGCACTATACTGGACCTCACAGGCGTCTGGGAGCACTATACGGGACCTCACAGGGGCGTCTGAGCACTATACTGGACCTCACAGGGCGTCTCGGAGCACTATACTGGACCTCACAGGAGCGTCTGGGAGCACTATACTGGACCTCACAGAGGCGTCTCGGAGCACTATACTGACCTCACAGGGGCGTCTGGGAGCACTATACTGGACCTCACAGGGGCGTCTGGGAGCACTATACTGGACCTCACAGGGGCGTCTGGGAGCACTATACTGGACCTCACAGGGGTCTGGAGCACTATACTGGACCTCACAGGGGCGTCTGGGAGCACTATAAGGACCTCACAGGGGCAACTGGGAGCACTATACTGGACCTCACAGGGCGTCTGGGAGCACTATTAGGACCTCACAGGGCGTCTGGGAGCACTATACTGGACCTCACAGGGGCGTCTCGGAGCACTATAAGGGACCTCACAGGGGCGTCTGGGAGCACTATACTGGACCTCACAGGGGAGTCTGGAGCACTATACTGGACCTCACAGGGGCTCTGGGAGCACTATACTGGACCTCACAGGGGCTCTGGGAGCACTATACTGGACCTCACAGGGCGTCTGGGAGCACTATAAGGGACCTCACAGGGGCGTCTGGGAGCACTGTACTGGACCTCACAGGGGCGTCTGGGAGCACTATACTGGACCTCACAGGGGCGTCTGGGAGCACTATAAGGACCTCAGAGAAGCGTCTGGGAGCACTATAAGGGACCTCACAGGGGCGTCTGGGAGCACTATAAGGGACCTCACAGTGGCGTCTGGGAGCACTATCCCAGAGCCGTTCACCACCATCACAAGTACCGCCGTTCATCACCACCACAAGTACCGCCGTTCACCACCACAAGTACCGCCGTTCACCACCACAAGTACTGCCGTTCACCACCATCACAAGTACCGCCGTTCACCACCATCAGAAGTACCACCGTTTATCACCACCACAAGTACTGCCGTTCACCACCACCACAAGTACCGCCGTTCTCACCACCCACAAGTACCGCCGTTCACCACCACCACAAGTACCGCCGTTCACCACCACCACAAGTACTGCGTTCACCACCACCACAAGTACCACCGTTCATCACCACCACAAGTACTGCCGTTCACCACCCCACAAGTACCGCCGTTCACCACCACCACAAGTACTGCCGTTCACCACCACCACAAGTACTGCCGTTCACCACAATCACAAGTACCACCATTCACCACCACCACAAGTACCGCCGTTCACCACAATCACAAGTACCACTGTTCACCACCACCACAAGTACCACCGTTCAGAACCACCACAAGTACTGCCGTTCACCACCACCACAAGTACTGCCGTTCACCACCACCACAAGTACCGCCGTTCACCACCACCACAAGTACCGCCGTTCATCACCACCACAAGTACTGCCGTTCACCACCACCACAAGAACCGCCGTTTATCACCACCACAAGTACCGCCGTTCATCACCACAAATACCGGCGTTCATCACCACCACAAGTACTGCCGTTCACCACCACCACAAGTACCGCCGTTCATCACAACCACAAGTACCGCCGTTCACCACCACAAGTACCGCCGTTCACCACCACAAGTACCGCCGTTCACCACCATCACAAGTACCGCCGTTCACCACCATCAGAAGTACCACCGTTTATCACCACCACAAGTACTGCCGTTCACCACCACCACAAGTACCGCCGTTCATCACCACCACAAGTACCGCCGTTCACCACCACAAGTACCGCCGTTCACCACCACAAGTACCGCCGTTCACCACCATCACAAGTACCGCCGTTCACCACCATCAGAAGTACCACCGTTCACCACCACACACAAGTACCAGCGTTCACCACCACCACAAATACCGCCGTTCACCACCACAAATACCGCCGTTCACCACCACAAGTACCACCGTTCACCACCACAAGTACCACCGTTCACCACCACCACAAATACCGCCGTTCACCACCATCAGAAGTACCAGCGTTCATCACCACCACAAGTACCACCGTTTCACCACCACCACAAATACCGCCGTTCACCACCACACAATACCGCCGTTCATCACCACCACAAGTACCACCGTTCATCACCACCACAAGTACCACCGTTCACCACCACCACAAGTACCACCGTTTCACCACCACAAGTACCACCGTTCACCACCACAAGTACTGCCGTTCACCACTACCACAAGTACCGCCGTTCATCACCACCACAAGTACCACCGTTCACCACCACCACAAGTACCACCGTTCACCACCACAAGTACTGCTGTTCACCACCACCACAAGTACCTCCGTTCACCACCACCACAAGTACCACCGTTCACCACCACAAGTACCACCGTTCACCACCACCACAAGTACCACCGTTCACCACCACCACAATACCGCCGTTCACCACCACCACAAGTACCACCGTTCACCACCACAAGTACCACCGTTCACCACCACACAAGTACCGCCGTTCACCACCACCACAAGTACCGCCGTTCACCACCACCACAAGTACCACCGTTCATCACCACAAGTACCACCGTTCACCACCACCACAAATACCGCCGTTCACCACCACCACAAGTACCACCGTTCACCACCACCACAAGTACCACCGTTCACCACCACAAGTACCACCGTTCACCACCACAAGTACTGCTGTTCACCACCACCACAAGTACCTCCGTTCACCACCACCACAAGTACCACCGTTTCACCACCACAAGTACCACCGTTCACCACCACCACAAGTACCGCCGTTCACCACCACCACAAGTACCGCCGTTCACCACCACCACAAGTACCGCCGTTCATCACCACCACAAGTACCACCGTTCACCACCACAAGTACCACCGTTCACCACCACCACAAGTACCACCGTTCACCACCACCACAAGTACCACCGTTCAAATCCCACCACAAGTACCACCGTTCACCACACCACAAGTACACCGTTTCACCAACCACAAGTACCACCGTTCACCACCACCACAAGTACCGCCGTTCACCACCACCACAAGTACACCGTTCACCACCCACCACAAGTACCACCGTTCATCACCACCACAAGTACTGCCGTTCACCACCACCACAAGTACCGCCGTTCACCATCATCACAAGTACCACCGTTCACCACCACCACAAGTACTGTCGTTCACACAATCACAAGTACCACCGTCATCACCACCACAAGTACTGCCGTTCACCACCACCACAAGTACCACCGTTCATCACCACCACAAGTACTGCCGTTCACCACCACCACAAGTACCGCCGTTCACCACCACCACAAGTACTGCCGTTCACCACCACCACAAGTACTGCCGTTCACCACAATCACAAGTACCACCATTCACCACCACCACAAGTACCGCCGTTCACCACAATCACAAGTACCACCGTTCACCACCACCACAAGTACCACCGTTCAGAACCACCACAAGTACTGCCGTTCACCACCACCACAAGTACTGCCGTTCACCACCACCACAAGTACTGCCGTTCACCACCACCACAAGTACCACCGTTCACCACCACATCAAGTACTGCCGTTCACCACCACCACAAGTACCGCCGTTCACCACCACCACAAGTACTGCCGTTCACCACCACCACAAGTACCGCCGTTCACCACCACCACAGGTACCACCGTTCACCACCACCACAAGTACTGCCGTTCACCACCACCACCAGTACCGCCGTTCACCACCACCACAAGTACCACCGTTCACCACCACCACAAGTACCGCCGTTCACCACCATCACAAGTACCACCATTCACCACCACCACAAGTACTGCCGTTCACCACCACCACAAGTACTGCCGTTCACCACCACCACAAGTACTGCCGTTCACCACCACCACAAGTACTGCCGTTCATCACCACCACAAGAACCGCCGTTCACCACCACATCAAGTACTGCCGTTCATCACCACCACAAGTACTGCCGTTCACCACCACCACCACAAGTACTGCCGTTCACCACCACCACAAACACCACCGTTCATCACCACCACAAGTACCACCGTTTATCACCACCACAAGTACCGCCGTTCACCACCACATCAAGTACTGCCGTTCATCACCACCACAAGTACTGCCGTTCATCACCACCACAAGTACCACCGTTCATCACCACCACAAGTACCACCGTTCACCACCACCACAAGTACCACCGTTCATCACCACCACAAGTACTGCCGTTCACCACCACCACAAGTACCGCCGTTCACCACCACCACAAGTACTGCCGTTCACCACCACCACAAGTACCACCGTTCACCACCACCACAAGTACCACCGTTCACCACCACCACAAGTACCGCCGTTCACCACCCCACAAGTACTGCCGTTCACCACCACCACAAGTACCGCCGTTCACCACCACCACAAGTACTGCCGTTCACCACCACCACAAGTACTGCCGTTCACCACCACCACAAGTACCACCGTTCATCACCACCACAAGTACTGCCGTTCACCACCACCACAAGTACCACCGTTCACCACCACCACAAGTAACACCGTTCACCACCATCACAAGTACCGCCGTTCACCACCACAAGTACTGCCGTTCATCACCACCACAAGTACTGCCGTTTACCACCACCACAAGTATTGCCGTTCATCACCCCCACAAGTACCGCCGTTCACCACCACAAGTACCGCCGTTCACCACCACAAGTACTGCCGTTCACCACCACCACAAGTACTGCCGTTCAGAACCACCACAAGTACCGCCGTTCATCACCCCCACAAGTACCGCCGTTCACCACCACCACAAGTACCGCCGTTCACCACCACAAGTACTGCCGTTCACCACCATCACAAGTACCGCCGATCATCACCACCACAAGTACCGCCGTTCATCACCCCCACAAGTACCGCCGTTCACCACCACAAGTACCGCCGTTCACCACCACAAGTACTGCCGTTCACCACCACCACAAGTACTGCCGTTCACCACCACCACAAGTACCACCGTTCACCACGACCACAAGTACTGCCGTTCACCACCACAAGTACCACCGTTCATCACCACCACAAGTACCACCGTTCACCACCACCACAAGTACCACCGTTCACCACCACCACAAGTACCACCGTTCACCACCACCACAAGTACCACTGTTCACCACCACCACAAGTACCGCCGTTCACCACCACAAGTACTGCCGTTCATCACCACCACAAGTACTGCCGTTCACCACCACCACAAGTACCACCGTTCATCACCACCACAAGTACCACCGTTCACCACCACCACAAGTACCGCCGTTCACCACCACCACAAGTACCACCGTTCATCACCACCACAAGTACCACCGTTCATCACCACCACAAGTACTGCCGTTCACCACCACCACAAGTACTGCCGTTCATCACCACCACAAGTACCGCCGTTCACCACCACCACAAGTACTGCCGTTCACCACCACCACAAGTACCGCCGTTCACCACACCACACAAGTACTGCCGTTCACCACCACAAGTACTGCCGTTCACCACCACCACAAGTACTGCCGTTCACCACCACCACAAGTACTGCCGTTCACCACCTCCACAAGTACCACCATTCACCACCACCACAAGTACTGCCGTTCACCACCACCACAAGTACTGCCGTTCACCACCACAAGTACCACCGTTCACCACCACAACAAGTACTGCCGTTCACCACCACCCCAAGTACCGCCGTTCACCACCACCACAAGTACTGCCGTTCACCACCACAAGTACTGCCGTTCACCACCACCACAAGTACTGCCGTTCACCACCACCACAAGTACTGCCGTTCACCACCACCACAAGTACCGCCGTTCACCACCACAAGTACCACTATTCACCACCACCACAAGTACTGCCGTTCACCACCACCACAAGTACTGCCGTTCACCACCACAAGTACCACCGTTCACCACCACCACAAGTACTGCCGTTCACCACCACCACAAGTACTGCCGTTCACCACCACCACAAGTACTGCCGTTCACCACCACAAGTACCACCTTTCATCACCACCACAAGTACTGCCGTTCACCACCACCACAAGTACCACCGTTCATCACCACCACAAGTACCACCGTTCACCACCACCACAAGTACCGCCGTTCATCACCACTACAAGTACCGCCGTTCATCACCACCACAAGTACCACCGTTCACCACCACCACAAGTACCACCGTTCACCACCACAAGTACCGCCGTTCACCACCACCACAAGTACTGCCGTTCATCACCACCACAAGTACCACCGTTCACCACCACCACAAGTACCACCGTTCACCACCACCACAAGTACTGCCGTTCACCACCACCACAAGTACCACCGTTCATCACCACCACAAGTACCGCCGTTCACCACCACCACAAGTACCGCCGTTCATCACCACCACCACAAGTACCGCCGTTCACCACCACCACAAGTACCGCCGTTCACCACCACCACAAGTACCGCCGTTCACCACCACCACAAGTACCGCCGTTCACCACCACCACAAGTACCGCCGTTCACCACCACGACAATACCGCCTTTCACCACCACCACAAGTACCGCCGTTCACCACCACACAAGTACCTCCTTTCACCACCACCACAAGTACCGCCTTTCATCATAACCACAAGTACCGCCGTTCACCACCACCACAAGTACCACCGTTCATCACCACCACCACAAGTACCGCCGTTCACCCCCACCACAAGTACCGCCGTTCACCACCACCACAAGTACCGCCGTTCACCACCACCACAAGTACCGCCGTTCACCACCACCACAAGTACCGCCGTTCATCACCACCACCACAAGTACCGCCGTTCACCACCACCGCAAGTACCGCCGTTCATCACCACCACCACAAGTACCGCCGTTCACCACCACCACAAGTACCGCCGTTCACCACCACCACAAGTACCGCCGTTCACCACCACCACAAGTACCGCCGTTCACCACCACCACAAGTACCGCCGTTCACCACCACCACAAGTACCGCCGTTTATCACCACCACCACAAGTACCGCCGTTCACCACCACCACAAGTACCGCCGTTCACCACCACCACAAGTACCGCCGTTCACCACCACCACAAGTACCGCCGTTTATCACCACCACCACAAGTACCGCCGTCACCACCACCACAAGTACCGCCGTTCACCACCACCACAAGTACCGCCGTTCACCACCACCACAAGTACCGCCGTTCACCACCACCACAAGTACCGCCGTTCATCACCACCACCACAAGTACCGCCGTTCACCACCACCGCAAGTACCGCCGTTCATCACCAACACCACAAGTACCGCCGTTCACCACCACCACAAGTACCGCCGTTCACCACCACCACAAGTACCGCCGTTCACCACCACCACAACTACCGCCGTTCACCACCACCACAAGTACCGCCGTTCATCACCACCACCACAAGTACCGCCGTTCACCACCACCACAAGTACCGCCGTTTATCACCACCACCACAAGTACCGCCGTTCACCACCACCACAAGTACCGCCGTTCACCACCACCACAAGTACCGCCGTTCACCACCACCACAAGTACCGCCGTTTATCACCACCACCACCACAAGTACCGCCGTTCACCACCACCACAAGTACCGCCGTTCACCACCACCACAAGTACCGCCGTTCACCACCACCACAAGTACCGCCGTTTATCACCACCACCACAAGTACCGCCGTTCACCACCACCACAAGTACCGCCGTTCACCACCACCACAAGTACCGCCGTTCACCACCACCACAAGTACCGCCGTTCACCACCACCACAAGTACCGCCGTTCATCACCACCACCACAAGTACCGCCGTTCACCACCACCACAAGTACCGCCGTTCATCACCACCACAAGTACCGCCGTTCACCACCACCACAAGTACCGCCGTTCATCACCACCACCACAAGTACCGCCGTTCACCACCACCACAAGTACCGCCGTTCATCACCACCACAAGTACCGCCGTTCACCACCAACACAAGTACCGCCGTCATCACCACCACCACAAGTACCGCCGTTCACCACCACCACAAGTACCGCCGTTCACCACCACCACAAGTACCGCCGTTCACCACCACCACAAGTACCGCCGTTCACCACCACCACAAGTACCGCCGTTCACCACCACCACAAGTACCGCCGTTCACCACCACCACAAGTACCGCCGTTCACCACCACCACAAGTACCGCCGTTCACCACCATCACAAGTACCGCCGTGTTGGGTACATTGTACCCAACATGAACTTGAGTCCTGGCTTTGTTGCTGTGGACTCTTCCCTTTCACAGTATATACTCAAATGCTCTAATCTTTCTAACAAACGTGACTTAACATAAGCTTTCCCCCTTCCATTTCTTTCTTTCTCTTCCTTTCTTTCTCTCTTCTCCCTTTTTCTGTTCATTGTCTTCTACGCTCCCTTGCTATCCTCTTCTTATTCCTATTACTATCTCCTTCGGTGGTTATAATAGGAGCTGCCTCGTATGGGCCAATAGGCCTGCTGCAGTTCTCATTACTACTATCCCCTACACTGACTTTCCTCCTCAGCTCTCTCTTGCCTATTTAATGCCTGTCCTACCTGTCCTCATCACAATCGACTTGAGAATGGTCCAGGACGGACCGAAACGTCGTCGTCCCTTCAATTTCTAGTGTGTGGTCTGGTCTACACCTTATATGTAATACACCCCCCCGTAATATACACCCTATATGTAATACACCCCCCCCGTAATATACACCCTATATGTAATACACCCCCCCCCGTAATATACACCCTATATGTAATACACCCCCCCCCGTAATATACACCCTATATATAATACACCCCCCCCGTAATATACACCCTATATGTAATACACCCCCGTGTAATATACACCCTATATATAATACACCCCCCCCCCCGTAATATACACACTAGATGTAATACACCCCCCCGTAATATACACCCTATATATAATACACCCCCCCGTTATACACCCTATATGTAATACACCCCCGTGTAATATACACCCTATATATAATACACCCCCCCCGTAATATACACACTAGATGTAATACACCCCCTTAATATACACCCTAGATGTAATACCCCCATAATATACACCCCCATAATATACACCCTAGATGTAATACACCCCCATAATATACACCCTGTATGTAATACACCCCCATAATATACACCCTGTATGTAATACACCCCCATAATATACACCCTAGATGTAATACACCCCCATAATATACACGTTAGATGTAATACACCCCCCCTAACATACCCCCCATATTTCAAACCTGATAATGCAGGCCCCATAACACAGAACCAAAATTGCTGCCCCCTCGAGCTGGGGTCCACCTCATCTATATAAATAAAAATGGAAATGTTCGTTTGTTCATAATCGCTAATCTCAGAAAGTTGTTCACCGATTGCTTTGAAATTTTCACACAACGTTCCATTCGCATCAGAGCGTTTATATATATATATATATATATATATATATATATATATATATATATATATATATTATATATATATATATATAATAAATATATATATATATGTATATATATATATATATATATATATGTGTTATATATATATATATATATATATATATATATATATACATACAATATAGATGTCACGTCTTTGACTGGAAAAAACAT
>NC_091175.1:42772508-42780008 GCF_040958095.1 Procambarus clarkii
AGCGTCTGGGAGCACTATAAGGGACCTCACAGGAGCGTCTGGGAGCACTATAAGGGACCTCACAGGGGCGTCTGGGAGCACAATACTGGACCTCACAGGAGCGTCTGGGAGCACTATACTGGATCTCACAGGGGCGTCTGGGAGCACTATACTGGATCTCACAGGAGCGTCTGGGAGCACTATACTGGACCTCACAGGGGCGTCTGGGAGCACTATACTGGACCTCACAGGGGCGTCTAGGAGCACTATAAGGGACCTCACAGGAGCGTCTGGGAGCATTATACTGGACCTCACAGGGGCGTCTGGGAGCACTATACTGGACCTCACAGGAGCGTCTGGGAGCACTATACTGGACCTCACAGGAGCGTCTGGGAGCACTATACTGGACCTCACAGGAGCGTCTGGGAGCACTATACTGGACCTCACAGGAGCGTCTGGGAGCACTATACTGGACCTCACAGTAGCGTCTGGGAGCACTATACTGGACCTCACAGGAGCGTCTGGGAGCACTATACTGGACCTCACAGGGGCGTCTAGGAGCACTATAAGGGACCTCACAGGAGCGTCTGGGAGCATTATACTGGACCTCACAGGGGCGTCTGGGAGCACTATACTGGACCTCACAGGAGCGTCTGGGAGCACTATACTGGACCTCACAGGAGCGTCTGGGAGCACTATACTGGACCTCACAGGAGCGTCTGGGAGCACTATACTGGACCTCACAGGAGCGTCTGGGAGCACTATACTGGACCTCACAGGAGCGTCTGGGAGCACTATACTGGACCTCACAGGGGCGTCTGGGAGCATTATACTGGACCTCACAGCAGCGTCTGGGAGCACTATAAGGGACCTCACAGGAGCGTCTGGGAGCACTATAAGGGACCTCACAGGGGCGTCTGGGAGCACTATACTGGACCTCACAGGAGCGTCTGGGAGCACTATACTGGACCTCACAGGGGCGTCTGGGAGCACTATAAGGGACCTCACAGGGGCGTCTGGGAGCACTATACTGGACCTCACAGGAGCGTCTGGGAGCACTATACTGGACCTCACAGGGGCGTCTGGGAGCACTATAAGGGACCTCACAGGAGCGTCTGGGAGCACTATAAGGGACCTCACAGGGGCTTCTGGGAGCACTATACTGGACCTCACAGGAGCGTCTGGGAGCACTATACTGGACCTCACAGGGGCGTCTGGGAGCACTATACTGGACCTCACAGGGGCGTCTGGGAGCACTATAAGGGACCTCACAGGAGCGTCTGGGAGCACTATAAGGGACCTCACAGGGGCTTCTGGGAGCACTATAAGGGACCTCACAGGGGCGTCTGGGAGCACTATACTGGACCTCACAGGGGCGTCTGGGAGCACTATACTGGACCTCACAGGGGCGTCTGGGAGCACTATACTGGACCTCACAGGGGCGTCTGGGAGCATTATACTAGACCTCACAGGGGCGTCTGGGAGCACTATACTGGACCTCACAGGGGCGTCTGGGAGCACTATAAGGGACCTCACAGGGGCGTCTGGGAGCACTATACTGGACCTCACAGGGGCTTCTGGGAGCACTATACTGGACCTCACAGGAGCGTCTGGGAGCACTATACTGGACCTCACAGGGGCGTCTCGGAGCACTATAAGGGACCTCACAGGGGCGTCTCGGAGCACTATACTGGACCTCACAGGGGCGTCTCGGAGCACTATAAGGGACCTCACAGGGGCGTCTCGGAGCACTATACTGGACCTCACAGGGGCGTCTCGGAGCACTATAAGGGACCTCACAGGGGCGTCTCGGAGCACTATACTGGACCTCACAGGGGCGTCTGGGAGCACTATAAGGGACCTCACAGGGGCGTCTCGGAGCACTATAAGGGACCTCACAGGGGCGTCTCGGAGCACTATACTGGACCTCACAGGGGCGTCTCGGAGCACTATAAGGGACCTCACAGGGGCGTCTCGGAGCACTATACTGGACCTCACAGGGGCGTCTGGGAGCACTATAAGGGACCTCACAGGGGCGTCTCGGAGCACTATAAGGGACCTCACAGGGGCGTCTCGGAGCACTATACTGGACCTCACAGGGGCGTCTCGGAGCACTATAAGGGACCTCACAGGGGCGTCTCGGAGCACTATACTGGACCTCACAGGGGCGTCTCGGAGCACTATAAGGGACCTCACAGGGGCGTCTGGGAGCACTATAAGGGACCTCACAGGGGCGTCTGGGAGCACTATACTGGACCTCACAGGGGCGTCTCGGAGCACTATAAGGGACCTCACAGGGGCGTCTCGGAGCACTATACTGGACCTCACAGGGGCGTCTCGGAGCACTATAAGGGACCTCACAGGGGCGTCTGGGAGCACTATAAGGGACCTCACAGGGGCGTCTGGGAGCACTATAAGGGACCTCACAGGGGCGTCTGGGAGCACTATAAGGGACCTCACAGGGGCGTCTGGGAGCACTATAAGGGACCTCACAGGGGCGTCTCGGAGCACTATACTGGACCTCACAGGGGCGTCTCGGAGCACTATAAGGGACCTCACAGGGGCGTCTGGGAGCACTATAAGGGACCTCACAGGGGCGTCTGGGAGCACTATAAGGGACCTCTAAGATAACAACAATAAGATATCAAACAACAAAGTCAGCCATTTACTCTCCCTGAGTCAAGCGTCACTAATTATAATTGAAAAGCCCAAAATGTCGCGTAGATTCAATAAAATATTATTTGAGTAAGATCAAGTATAAACAAACTATAGACAAACAAAACAAAAGCACACAAAGAAACATGGAAACCAAAGCTGTTTGTAAAGATGAAAATTCGCGAGGTTTTCCACATTATAAATACAGTAATACATAAGAGACTGAAATATGTATATTTAACGAGTAAACAATTGGGAAGCAAACACTTCTATATGTATTCAGCTAATGTAACTTATTCAGTCCATAGAGAGTAAGTTACATCAGGTGACTACATATAGACAAGTGGAGTGATGTGTGGCTGGTGTTTGTCAACAGACAAACACCAGCCAAACATCACTATCACCAAGACTAACAAATGTAATATTTATTCATAAAAATGTAAAAATTACAAAGATTCAAAGAAAAATGTTCATATAGAATACAGATAACTGACAATTACACAATTAAAAGATACAAAAATATCATGATTAGTGAAAAATGTTGAAAAAATGGAGACAAATTGTACAAAATATTAAGGAAGAAAAATGTATGTTTTTATATATATATATAAATTAATTTTTTGCCTCAAAAATGACACAAAACATTACTGAAGAAATCTCGCTCAAAAATAAGTCTTTTTCCCTCTTGTGTAGTGGTAAGACTTATCATGTTACTTATAGTACACACTCAACACCTCACACTCACCACCTCACACTTACCACCACACACTCAACACTACACACTCAACACTACACACTTAACACCTCACACTTACCACCACACACTCAACACTACACACTTAACACCTCACACTCAACACCTCACACTCACCACCACACACTCAACACTACACACTCAACACCTCACACTCAACACCTCACACTCACCATCACACACTTAAAACCACACACTTAACACCACACACTTAACACCTCACACTTAACACTTCACACTCAACACCTCACACTCAACACCTCACACTCAACACCACACACTCAACACCACACACTCAACACCACACACTCAACACCTCACACTTAAAACCACACACTTAACACCACACACTTAACACCTCACACTCAACACCTCACACTCAACACCACACACTCAACACCTCACACTCAACACCACACACTCAACACCACACACTTAACACCTCACACTTAAAACCACACACTTAACACCACACACTTAACACCTCACACTCAACACCTCACACTCAACACCACACACTCAACACCTCACACTCAACACCTCACACTCAACACCACACACTTAACACCACACACTCAACACCTCACACTCAACACCTCACACTTAACACCACACACTCAACACCTCACACTCAACATCACACACTCAACACCACACACTCAACACCACACACTCAACACCACACACTCAACACCTCACACTCAACACCACACACTCAACACCACACACTCAACACCACACACTCAACACCACACACTTAACACCACACACTTAACACCTCACACTCAACACCACACACTCAACACCACACACTCAACACCACACACTCAACACCACACACTCAACACCTCACACTCAACACCTCACACTTAACACCACACACTTAACACCACACACTTAACACCTCCGACTCAACACCTCACACTCAACACCACACACTTAACACCTCACACTCAACACCACACACTCAACACCACACACTTAACACCACACACTTAACACAACACACTCAACACCTCCCACTTAACACCACACACTTAACACCTCACACTCAACACCACACACTCAACACCACACACTCAACACCTCACACTTAACACCACACACTTAACACCACACACTTAACACCACACACTTAACACCACACACTTAACACCACACACTCAACACCACACACTCAACACCACACACTCAACACCACACACTCAACACCACACACTCAACACCACACACTCAACACCTCACACTTAACACCACACACTTAACACCACACACTTAACACCACACACTCAACACCACACACTCAACACCACACACTCAACACCACACACTCAACACCACACACTCAACACCACACACTTAACACCACACACTTAACACCACACACTTAACACCACACACTTAACACCACACACTCAACACCTCACACTTAACACCTCACACTAAACACCTCACACTCAACACCTCACACTGAACACCTCACACTTAACACCACACACTCAACACCTCACACTTAACACCTCACACTAAACACCACACACTTAACACCTCACACTTAACACCACACACTTAACACCACACACTCAACACCTCACACTCAACACCTCACACTCAACACCACACACTCAACACCACACACTCAACACCTCACACTCAACACCACACACTCAACACCACACACTCAACACCACACACTCAACACCACACACTCAACACCACACACTCAACACCACACACTCAACACCACACACTGAACACCTCACACTGAACACCTCACACTTAACACCTCACACTTAACACCACACACTTAACACCACACACTCAACACCACACACTCAACACCTCACACTCAACACCACACACTTAACACCACACACTTAACACCACACACTTAACACCACACACTTAACACCACACACTCAACACCTCACACTTAACACCACACACTTAACACCTCACACTTAACACCACACACTTAACACCACACACTCAACACCACACACTCAACACCACACACTCAACACCACACACTTAACACCACACACTTAACACCTCCGACTCAACACCTCACACTCAACACCACACACTTAACACCTCACACTCAACACCACACACTCAACACCACACACTTAACACCACACACTTAACACAACACACTCAACACCTCCCACTTAACACCACACACTTAACACCTCACACTCAACACCACACACTCAACACCACACACTCAACACCTCACACTTAACACCACACACTTAACACCACACACTTAACACCACACACTTAACACCACACACTTAACACCACACACTCAACACCACACACTTAACACCACACACTTAACACCACACACTTAACACCACACACTTAACACCACACACTCAACACCTCACACTTAACACCACACACTTAACACCTCACACTTAACACCACACACTTAACACCACACACTCAACACCACACACTCAACACCACACACTCAACACCACACACTTAACACCACACACTCAACACCACACACTCAACACCACACACTCAACACCACACACTTAACACCACACACTCAACACCTCACACTTAACACCACACACTTAACACCTCACACTTAACACCACACACTCAACACCTCACACTTAACACCACACACTCAACACCACACACTCAACACCACACACTCAACATCACACACTCAACACCACACACTCAACACCTCACACTCAACACCACACACTCAACACCACACACTCAACACCTCACACTCAACACCACACACTCAGCACCACACACTCAACACCACACACTCAACACCACACACTGAACACAACACACTTAACACCACACACTCAACACCTCACACTCAACACCTCACACTCAACACCACACACTCAACACCTCACACTCAACACCTCACACTCAACACCACACACTCAACACCACACACTCAACACCTCACACTCAACACCTCACACTCAACACCTCACACTCAACACCACACACTCAACATCACACACTCAACACCACACACTCAACACCACACACTCAACATCACACACTCAACACCACACACTCAACACCACACACTCAACACCACACACTCAACACCTCACACTCAACACCTCACACTCAACACCACACACTCAACACCTCATACTCAACATCACACACTCAACACCACACACTCAACACCTCACACTCAACACCTCACACTCAACACCTCACACTCAACACCACACACTCAACACCTCACACTCAACACCACACACTCAACACCACACACTCAACACCTCACACTCAACACCACACACTCAACACCTCACACTCAACACCACACACTCAACACCACACACTCAACACCTCACACTCAACACCTCACACTCAACACCACACACTCAACACCTCACACTCAACACCACACACTCAACACCACACACTCAACATCACACACTCAACACCACACACTCAACACCACACACTCAACACCACACACTTTACACAACACACTCAACACCACACACTCAACACCACACACTCAACACCTCACACTCAACTCCTCACACTGAACACCACACACTTTACACAACACACTCAACACCGTACACTCAACTCCCCACACGCTCTACACCCCACACACTGTTGGAGCAACAGGCAGGAGTAAAAGGGAAGGTGCTCCAGTGGATAAGGGAGTACTTAAGCAACAGGAAACAACGAGTAACTGTGAGAGGGGAGACATCAGAGTGGCGAGATGTCACCAGCGGAGTCCCACGGGGCTCAGTACTTGGACCCATCCTGTTTCTAATATATGTAAACGATCTTCCGGAGGGTATAGACTCATTCCTCTCAATGTTTGCTGATGCTGCAAAAATTATAAGAAGAATCAAGATGGATGAAGATAGACAGAGACTACAGGATGACCTGGACAAACTGGAGGAATGGTCTAGAAAATGGCTGCTAAAGTTCAACTCAGGAAAGTGTAAGGTGATGAAATTAGGCGAAGGGAGCAGGAGGATAAACACTAGGCATCATCTGAGAGGTGAAATCCTGCAAGAGTCAAATAGAGAGAAGGATCTGGGGATTGAAATCACACCGAACCTGTCCCCAGAGGCCCACATTAA
>NC_091175.1:42785008-42787508 GCF_040958095.1 Procambarus clarkii
GGACGCTTGAGAGCAGAGAAGGTTACCAGAGAGCCAGGAATGAATACGTCAGAGTGAGAAGAGAGGCAGAAGGGCAATATGAGAACGACCTAGCAAGCAAGGCTAAGACCCAACCCAAATTGCTGCACAGCCTCATCAGGAGAAAGACAACAGTGAAGGAACAGGTAATGAAACTGAGGATAGGGGTAGACAGATTCACTACAAACGACAAAGTGTGCTAGGAACTCAATATGAAATTCCAGGACGTCTTCACATTAGAGCAAGGAGAAGTTCCAGAGATAAGAGAATGAATAATTAACCAGGCACCACTAGAGGAATTTGAGATTACCAGAGGAGATGGAATGAAGCTTTTGCTAGAGTTGGTTGTGACAAAGGCTATAGGCCCGGATGGAATATCACCATGGATACTAAAGGAAGGAGCAGAAGCACTGTGCCTGCCACTCTCCATGGTGTATAACAAATCACTGGTAACAGGTGAACTGCCAGAAATTTGGAAGGTGGCAAACGTAGTCCCGATATACAAGGAGGGGGATAGACAGGAGGCACTGAACTACAGGCCAGAGTCCCTAACTTGCATACCATGCAAGTTATTGGAGTAAATTGTGCGAAAAAAGCTAGTCGAACATCTGGAGCGAAGGAACTTTGTGTCACGACACCAACATGGTTTCAGGGATGGGAAGTCATGCCTCACAGGATTAATTGAATTATATGATCAGGCAAGAAAGAGAGGGGTGGGCAGACTGCATATTTTTGGATTGTCAGAAAGCCTTTGATACAGTGACACACAAGAGGCTAGTGAAAAAGCTGGAGATGCAGGCTGGAGTGAAAGGGAAGGTACTCCATTGGATAAAGGAGTACCTAAGCAACAGGAGACAACGACTCAGTGTGAGGGGTGAGGTTTCAGATTGGCGAGACGTCACCAGTGGAGTACCGCAGGGTTTAGTCCTTAGACCCATACTGTTTCTTATATATGTAAATGATCTTCTAGACGGTCATTCCTCTCTTCTAATCATTCCTCTCATTGTTTGCTGATGATGCAAAAAATATGAGGAGGATTAAGACGGAGGAAGACAGTATGAGACTACAAGATAACCTAGACAGTCGGCATGAATGATCCAACAAATGGCTACTAAAGTTCAACCCGAGTAAATGTAAGATAATGAAACTAGGCAGTGGAAACAGGAGGCCAGACACGGGATACAGAATGGGAGATGAAGTCCTTCATGAAACGGACAGAGAGAAGGATCTTGGAGTTGATTTCACACCAAACCTGTCTCCTGAAGCCCACATCAAAAGAATAACATTTGTGGCGTATGCGAGGCTGACTAACATCAGAACTGCCTTCAGGAACCTGTGTAAGGAATCATTCAGAACCTTGTATACCACATATGTAAGACCATTCTTGGAGTATGCGGCCCTAGCATGGAGTCCGTACCTTGTCAAGCACAAGACGAAGCTGGAAAAAGTTCAGAGGTATGTTATTAGACTAGTCCCAGAACTAAGAGGCATGATTTATGAGGAAAGGCTGAGGGAACTGCACCTCACGTCGCTGGAAGACAGAAGAGCTCCGGGAGACATGATCACCACATACAAGAGTCTCAGGGGAATTGACAGGGTAGACAATGATGGATTATTTAACACGGGTGGTACACGCACAAGGCGACACAGGTGGAAACAGAGTTCACAAATGAGCCACAGGGACGGTAGAAAGAACTTTTCAGTGTCAGACTAGTTAGTAAATTGAATGCACTAAGAAGTGATGTGGTTGAGGCAGACTCCATACACAGTTTCAAATGTAAATATGATGGAACCCAGTAGGCTTAGGAAACTGTACACCAGTTGATTGACGGTTGAGAGGCGGGACCAAAGAGCCAAAACTCAACCTTCCGCAAGCACAACTAGGTGAGTACAACTAGGTGAGTATATCATCCCAAGAGAAGACGGGACTGCATCAATGGAAGGGACTGCCACTGAACATGCAACATTTGCAGAAATGCTTAGAAAGAGTCCGGAAGCAATGTACCAGTGAAGGAAGTAGCCATGAAAGCAGCTATCTCACAGGTTGCAGCACGTTTAAGAATAGGAAGGCTCCAGTAAGACAGAATGGAATGGTAAGGACAGGGCGGTAGTGAGAGGGATCCTACAGGAGTTACAGTTGGAAGGGGTGAACAAAAAATTGAGAAGGTTTTCAGGCTAGGCTGGTACAACAAGGATAGAGACTGCCTGGTAAAGATAGTCTTTACAAACAGGACCACGAAGGAGGAAATTCTAGCAAAGAAGAGTCAACTGCTAAATGTGAGAGGACACAAAATAATATTCCTCCAGAGGGACATGACGAGGGAGGAGAGAGCCATAGCGGCAGACGCAAGGAGAGAGAGACGCACGCACAGGGAGAGAGGAGAGAACCAGGGAACCACAACCCCCAACACAACATTCCTAAAAGTGAGGGGGGGGGGGGGGGAGTCACAACCAGCATCCCAGCAACACTAAAGAGGAGAGC
>NC_091175.1:42792508-42865008 GCF_040958095.1 Procambarus clarkii
GTGAAAAGAAACGTAAGAAAGATAGAGAAAATTCGTGTTAGAATTATTAATCTTACTTTTTCGGTCATATTTAATAATATATGTCTACAGGAAAGACTGCTACCAAAATATACTAATATATATATATATATATATATATATATATATATATATATATATATATATATATATATATATATATATATATATATATATATATATATATATAACTGAAAACTCACACCCCAGAAGTGACTCGAACCCATACTCCCAGGAGCAACGCAACTGGTATGTACAAGACGCCTTAATCCACTTGACCATCACGACCGGACATAATGAGGTGATAGCCGAAGCTATTTGAACCACCCCACCGCCGGCACTCGGATAGTAATCTTGTAGTAATCTTATCATACCCTATTAATGCCACCTCACCCCATCCACCTCTCAGATAGTAGTAAAATGCTATGCCCAAGATTACTATCCAAGTGCCGGCGGTGGGGTGGTTCAAATAGCTTCGGCTATCACCTCATTATATCCGGTCGTGATGGTCAAGTGGATTAAGGCGTCTTGTACATACCAGTTGCGTTGCTCCTGGGAGTATGGGTTCGAGTCACTTCTGGGGTGTGAGTTTTCAGTTATATATATATATATATATATATATATATATATATATATATATATATATATATATATATATATATATATATATATATATATATATATATATATATATATATATATATATATTAGTATATTTTGGTAGCAGTCTTTCCTGTAGACATATATTATTAAATATGACCGAAAAAGTAAGATTAATAGTTCTAACACGAATTTTCTCAATCTTTCGTACATTTCTTTTCACTGTTGGAGGTAAATCAAAAATCAATTCTCCAAAATTCATTTTTATTTCTAGTCTGACGCGACACGAGCGCGTTTCGTAAAACTTATTACATTTTCAAAGACTTTAGTTTACAAATACACAACTGAATAGAACTTACGCATCTCCGATTATATGTTCCATGAAGGAACATATAATCTCTTCCCTCAACCAAACCATCGCCAGAGAAATCCTAGTAAACAACACAGAAATCATCGATAGATACAGCGATAGCAGGCGGCTTGACGTTTGCGAGGCACTACACATCAAGAAGTCAACACCAGCAATCAACAGCCAATTAATGCACAACTATATTCTACCCACCTCAAGACTCTGCTCAAATATAGAAGCATCAAGAAATATGGACCAATAGGCTTTCTGCAATCACTTCTATTCAATACCCATTGTTTCGTGTTCTGTCTTGTGTTGATGAAATTAATACCCTATTAATGCCACCTCACCCCATCCACCTCTCTCAAATGTAGATATAAAATCGGAGATGCATAAGTTCTATTCAGTTGTGTGTTTGTAAACTAAAGTCTTTGAAAATGTAATAAGTTTTACGAAACGTGCTCGTGTCGCGTCAGACTAGAAATAAAAATGAATTTTGGAGAATTGATTTTTGATTTACCTCCAACAGTGAAAAGAAATGTACGAAAGATTGAGAAAATTCGTGTTAGAATTATTAATCTTACTTTTTCGATCATATTTAATAATATATATATATATATATATATATATATATATATATATATATATATATATATATATATATATATATATATATATATATATATAAATCGGAATACTTGTATTCAATGTACCTTCCTTGATAGCTTTGACTTGCATTACGGAAAACACCCCTTGAAAGCCTCTACTAACTTGGGGCCGGATTCCCAAACTCTACTACCATCAGAGAAGAACCCGGTTGCGTCCCAGTAGGGCCGTAACAGGTAGCTTGCTCCTTCAATGGTAGCCTGCTCCTTCAGTGGTAGCCTGCTCCTTCAGTGGTAGCCTGGTCCTTCAGTGGTAGCCTGCTCCTTCAGTGGTAGCCTGCTCCTTCAGTGGTAGCCTGGTCCTTCAGTGGTAGCCTGCTCCTTCAGTGGTAGCCTGCTCCTTCAGTGGTAGCCTGCTCCTTCAGTCTTAGCCTGCTCCTTCAGTGGTAGCCTGGTCCTTCAGTGGTAGCCTGGTCCTTCAGTGGTAGCCTGGTCCTTCAGTGGTAGCCTGGTCCTTCAGTGGTAGCCTGGTCCTTCAGTGGTAGCCTGGTCCTTCAGTGGTAGCCTGCTCCTTCAGTGGTAGCCTGGTCCTTCAGTGGTAGCCTGCTCCTTCAGTGGTAGCCTGCTCCTTCAGTGGTAGCCTGGTCCTTCAGTGGTAGCCTGGTCCTTCAGTGGTAGCCTGGTCCTTCAGTGGTAGCCTGCTCCTTCAGTGGTAGCCTGGTCCTTCAGTGGTAGCCTGGTCCTTCGGTGGTAGCCTGGTCCTTCAGTGGTAGCCTGGTCCTTCAGTGGTAGCCTGCACCTTCAGTGGTAGCCTGCTCCTTCAGTGGTAGCCTGGTCCTTCAGTGGTAGCCAGGTCCTTCAGTGGTAGCCTGGTCCTTCAGTGGTAGCCTGGTCCTTCAGTGGTAGCCTGCTCCTTCAGTGGTAGCCTGGTCTTTCAGTGGTAGCCTGCTCCTTCAGTGGTAGCCTGGTCCTTCAGTGGTAGCCTGCTCCTTCAGTGGTAGCCTGCTCCTTCAGTGGTAGCCTGCTCCTTCAGTGGTAGCCTGCTCCTTCAGTGGTAGCCTGGTCCTTCAGTGGTAGCCTGCTCCTTCAGTGGTAGCCTGCTCCTTCAGTGGTAGCCTGCTCCTTCAGTGGTAGCCTGCTCCTTCAGTGGTAGCCTGGTCCTTCAGTGGTAGCCTGGTCCTTCAGTGGTAGCCTGGTCCTTCAGTGGTAGCCTGCTCCTTCAGTGGTAGCCTGGTCCTTCAGTGGTAGCCTGCTCCTTCAGTGGTAGCCTGGTCCTTCAGTGGTA
Source organism: Procambarus clarkii (assembly GCF_040958095.1). Taxonomy (NCBI): domain Eukaryota; kingdom Metazoa; phylum Arthropoda; class Malacostraca; order Decapoda; family Cambaridae; genus Procambarus; species Procambarus clarkii. Next base: position 42,795,366 of record NC_091175.1, read on the forward strand.
GCCTGGTCCTTCAGTGGTAGCCTGGTCCTTCAGTGGTAGCCTGGTCCTTCAGTGGTAGCCTGGTCTTTCAGTGGTAGCCTGCACCTTCAGTGGTAGCCTGCTCCTTCAGTGGTAGCCTGGTCCTTCAGTGGTAGCCAGGTCCTTCAGTGGTAGCCTGGTCCTTCAGTGGTAGCCTGGTCCTTCAGTGGTAGCCTGCTCCTTCAGTGGTAGCCTGGTCCTTCAGTGGTAGCCTGCTCCTTCAGTGGTAGCCTGGTCCTTCAGTGGTAGCCTGCTCCTTCAGTGGTAGCCTGCTCCTTCAGTGGTAGCCTGCTCCTTCAGTGGTAGCCTGCTCCTTCAGTGGTAGCCTGCTCCTTCAGTGGTAGCCTGCTCCTTCAGTGGTAGCCTGGTCCTTCAGTGGTAGCCTGCTCCTTCAGTGGTAGCCTGCAACTTCAGTGGTAGCCTGCTCCTTCAGTGGTAGCCTGCTCCTTCAGTGGTAGCCTGGTCCTTCAGTGGTAGCCTGGTCCTTCAGTGGTAGCCTGCTCCTTCAGTGGTAGCCTGGTCCTTCAGTGGTAGCCTGCTCCTTCAGTGGTAGCCTGGTCCTTCAGTGGTAGCCTGGTCCTTCAGTGGTAGCCTGGTCCTTCAGTGGTAGCCTGCTCCTTCAGTGGTAGCCTGCTCCTTCAGTGGTAGCCTGGTCCTTCAGTGGTAGCCTGGTCCTTCAGTGGTAGCCTGGTCCTTCAGTGGTAGCCTGGTCCTTCAGTGGTAGCCTGGTCCTTCAGTGGTAGCCTGCTCCTTCAGTGGTAGCCTGCTCCTTCAGTGGTAGCCTGCTCCTTCAGTGGTAGCCTGGTCCTTCAGTGGTAGCCTGCTCCTTCAGTGGTAGCCTGCTCCTTCAGTGGTAGCCTGCTCCTTCAGTGGTAGCCTGCTCCTTCAGTGGTAGCCTGCTCCTTCAGTGGTAGCCTGCTCCTTCAGTGGTAGCCTGCTCCTTCAGTGGTAGCCTGCTCCTTCAGTGGTAGCCTGCTCCTTCAGTGGTAGCCTGCTCCTTCAGTGGTAGCCTGCTCCTTCAGTGGTAGCCTGCTCCTTCAGTGGTAGCCTGCTCCTTCAGTGGTAGCCTGCTCGTTCAGTGGTAGCCTGCTCCTTCAGTGGTAGCCTGCTCCTTCAGTGGTAGCCTGCTCCTTCAGTGGTAGCCTGCTCCTTCAGTGGTAGCCTGGTCCTTCAGTGGTAGCCTGGTCCTTCAGTGGTAGCCTGCTCCTTCAGTGGTAGCCTGCTCCTTCAGTGGTAGCCTGCTCCTTCAGTGGTAGCCTGCTCCTTCAGTGGTAGCCTGGTCCTTCAGTGGTAGCCTGCTCCTTCAGTGGTAGCCTGCTCCTTCAGTGGTAGCCTGGTCCTTCAGTGGTAGCCTGCTCCTTCAGTGGTAGCCTGCTCCTTCAGTGGTAGCCTGGTCCTTCAGTGGTAGCCTGCTCCTTCAGTGGTAGCCTGCTCCTTCAGTGGTAGCCTGGTCCTTCAGTGGTAGCCTGCTCCTTCAGTGGTAGCCTGCTCCTTCAGTGGTAGCCTGCTCCTTCAGTGGTAGCCTGGTCCTTCAGTGGTAGCCTGCTCCTTCAGTGGTAGCCTGGTCCTTCAGTGGTAGCACAATATAAATTCGACGAAGAACAGCGTCTTAGGAAGGAAGTAAACATCAAACAGCCGTTGAGATGTGGATAACTTGACTCTAGCTCCTGGGGCCCGTCTCTGCAACAGTCGTTGCTTAAGTACTTCCAGACGCTGGCGTACTTAAGACAAACAGCTTTAACAATGCAGGAAGGTAGAACACCCCCCCCCCCCCAGTAACTAATTAAGGAGCGCAAGGTAAGTACACAACTGTACTCTCGCTCTGAAACTTTCTCAAGGAGTTCATTAGCGAGAGTGTCATATACCCGCCTCGCATCCTTGCAAGTGTCAGTGGCACCTGTTGGGCAATGGTGCAATATGTAGTTATGTGTGGGCTGCCCTCCAGTCATAGTTGTGTGTGGGCTGCCTCCAGTCATAGTTATGTGTGGGCTGCCCTCCAGTCATAGTTTTGTCTGGGCTGCCTCCAGTCATAGTTGTGTGTGGGCTGCCTCCAGTCATAGTTATGTCTGGGCTGCCTCCAGTCATAGTTGTGTGTGGGCTGCCTCCAGTCATAGTTATGTCTGGGCTGCCTCCAGTCATAGTTGTGTGTGGGCTGCCTCCAGTCATAGTTATGTCTGGGCTGCCCTCCAGTCATAGTTATGTGTGGGCTGCCTCCAGTCAGAGTTATGTGTGGGCTGCCTCCAGTCAGAGTTATGTGTGGGCTGCCTCCAGTCATAGTTATGTGTGGGCTGCCCTCCAGTCATAGTTATGTCTGGGCTGCCCTCCAGTCATAGTTATGTGTGGGCTGCCTCCAGTCATAGTTATGTCTGGGCTGCCTCCAGTCATAGTTATGTCTGGGCTGCCCTCCAGTCATAGTTATGTGTGGGCTGCCTCCAGTCATAGTTATGTCTGGGCTGCCTCCAGTCATAGTTATGTCTGGGCTGCCCTCCAGTCATAGTTATGTCTGGGCTGCCCTCCAGTCATAGTTATGTGTGGGCTGCCCTCCAGTCATAGTTATGTCTGGGCTGCCTCCAGCCATAGTTATGTCTGGGCTGCCTCCAGTCGTGTGTGGGCTGCCCTCCAGTCATAGTTATGTGTGGGCTGCCTCCAGTCATAGTTATGTCTGGGCTGCCTCCAGTCGTGTGTGGGCTGCCCTCCAGTCATAGTTATATCTGGGCTGCCCTCCAGTCGTGTGTGGGCTGCCCTCCAGTCAGAGTTATGTGTGGGCTGCCCTCCAGTCAGAGTTATGTGTGGGCTGCCCTCCAGTCAGAGTTATGTGTGGGCTGCCCTCCAGTCAGAGTTATGTGTGGGCTGCCTCCAGTCGTGTGTGGGCTGCCCTCCAGTCATAGTTATATCTGGGCTGCCCTCCAGTCGTGTGTGGGCTGCCCTCCAGTCAGAGTTATGTGTGGGCTGCCCTCCAGTCAGAGTTATGTGTGGGCTGCCCTCCAGTCAGAGTTATGTGTGGGCTGCCCTCCAGTCATAGTTATGTGTGGGCTGCCTCCTGTCAACACCCGGTGGCTCCACTATACTCAAGTGCACGTCGTCCACACTACGGTAATCACCGGCGAGTTCACCCTGAACATGGGTCAGTCCCCACACCGTGTGATCACGGGTGTCCCAATACCCCACATCCGCTCTCCAGACACACCGTGGGCAGAGGGCTTCAGCAACACGCTGACAGGGGTCACAAATAATCACCTCCGGGGGTCTGTAACACCCCGGCAGAAGTCTCTAGCAACACACTAGCAGCACTTCTAGCAACACACTAGCAGCACTTCTAGCAACACACTAGCAGCACTTCTCAGCTTGGCCAACTCCCGGGTACCTCGGTCCACACAACACTGCATAACAACAACAACTATCACACTGCTGCTGCCGACGGCGGCCACTGGTCCTCCCACAGGAGCAGGTCAGGAGTTCGGGACTGCACGAGGTGAACTACTTTCCACAGAGCAATATAGACTCTTCACGTCACCTGTGTGGACATGAAAGTCATTATCCGGAGAGAAAGTATACAGGGAGAAGATAGGGTGATGGCGACCTTTCACCGGGGAACTGTGAAATTGAATCATATGCACACTCTAGATAACGTTGATATCGTTACGTCACTCACCAGAGGTCATCATCATCGACCTCACCTCCTGAGTCAGGTATGAAAGAAAAGCCTTGCACAGACGCCACACCTCCGCCAACAGATGGCGTTGTCTGCGTCTCACATAACGCCTTGGAGTTGGTGTGCCGGTCCATAGATGGCGCCGATATCTCCACATCTCGCTCCATAGACAGCGTTGATATCGTCACACTATCTAACTCTGTCTGTCTGTCTGTCTGTCTGTCTGTCTGTCTGTCTGTCTGTCTGTCTGTCTGTCTGTCTCTCTCTCTCTCTCTCTCTCTCTCTCTCTCTCTCTCTCTCTCTCTCTCTCTCTCTCTCTCTCTCTCTCTCTGTCACTCTCTGTCACTCTCGCTAGATTTGGGAAAGTGTCATAGACTTCAATCCTGTTTAAGTTTTTTAAGATGTGATTTAACTTTCAAGAAACCTTGTCGTTTCCAAGTTAAAATTTCTGTTTTATCAAGATGTTTGGGTATTCAGAGCCTGATTATTTTGAAGAGCAGAGCTGTCAGGGACGCTAGCCTCAGGGAAGGCTCGCAGGGAAAGTGCTTGCGGGGGTTGAGCTCTGGCTCTTTGGTCCCGCCTCTCAACTGTCAATCAACTGGTGTACAGGTTCCTGAGCCTACTGGGCTCTGTCATATCCACACTTGAGACTGCGTATGGAGTCACATCGCTGCGCCCTAAGGGCAAGATAATATCTATGAGGGAGAAGCGGAAGCGAGAGAAAGAGAGGTGTTAGAGAGAGAGGTACAGAGAGGTAAGAGAGGGGGGGGGGGAGAGCGAGAGAGGACAGAGAGTGAGAGAGAGAGTGAAACAATGAAAATGAATGAGTGAGGGAAAAATAAAAAGATGAGTGAGTGAGAGAGTGAGTGAGTGAGTGAGTGAGTGAGGGAGTGAGTGAGTGAGTGAGTGACTGAGTGAGTGAGTGAGTGAGTGAGTGAGTGAGTGAGTGAGTGAGTGAGTGAGTGAGTGAGTGAGTGAGTGAGTGCGTGAGTGAGTGAGAGAGTGAGTGAGAGAGAGAGTAATCTACCAGTGATTGATTTCAATATTAATTCAAGAGATCGTATTTAATTGTATTTATTAATTGTGAGTTGACTGTATTTTAACAATTTATTATCAGCAGTAAACTTCCCATACAATTTAGGGGGGGGGGGGGTAATAATTTAGTATATTACACAGTGATGAAACAGGTGATATAAATTGATGTACTAAACTGTAATTAAATAGTTAGCATCAGTGCTACATATGTTAGTTATAATTTAACACGGTCTCAGGTGATTCTGTAGTTATGACTGGTCATCTGACCCCAGACACCCTGGGACACGTGTTGGTGGCGTCCACGTGGTGCTGGGACGGGTAGTGTGGTCCACGTGGTGCTGGGACAGTTAGTGTTCCACGTGGTACTGGGACGGGTAGTGTGGTCCACGTGGTGCTGGGACAGTGTGGTCCACGTGGTGCTGGGACAGTGTGGTCCACGTGGTGCTGGGACAGTGTGGTCCACGTGGTGCTGGGACAGGTAGTGTGGTCCACGTGGTGCTGGGACGGGTAGTGTGGTCCACGTGGTGCTGGGACAGTTAGTGTTCCACGTGGTACTGGGACGGGTAGTGTGGTCCACGTGGTGCTGGGACAGTGTGGTCCACGTGGTGCTGGGACAGTGTGGTCCACGTGGTGCTGGGACAGTGTGGTCCACGTGGTGCTGGGACAGTGTGGTCCACGTGGTGCTGGGACAGGTAGTGTGGTCCACGTGGTGCTGGGACAAGTAGTGTGGTCCACGTGGTGCTGGGACAGGTAGTGTGGTCCACGTGGTGCTGGGACAGGTGGTGTGGTCCACGTGGTGCTGGGACAGGTAGTGTGGTCCACGTGGTGCTGGGACAGTTAGTGTGGACCACGTGGTGCTGGGACAGTTAGTGTGGTCCACGTGGTGCTGGGACAGTGTGGTCCACGTGGTGCTGGGACAGTGTGGTCCACGTGATGCTGGGACAGTTAGTGTGGACCACGTGGTGCTGGGACAGTTAGTGTGGTCCACGTGGTGCTGGGACAGTGTGGTCCACGTGGTGCTGGGACAGTGTGGTCCACGTGGTGCTGGGACAGTTAGTGTGGACCACGTGGTGCTGGGACAGTTAGTGTGGTCCACGTGGTGCTGGGACAGTTAGTGTGGTCCACGTGGTGCTGGGACAGGTAGTGTGGTCCACGTGGTACTGGGACAGTTAGTGTGGCCCACGTGGTGCTGGGACAGTTAGTGTGGTCCACGTGGTGCTGGGAGAGGTAGTGTGGTCCACGTGGTGCTGGGACAGTTAGTGTGGTCCACGTGGTGCTGGGACAGGTAGTGTGGACCACGTGGTGCTGGGACAGGTAGTGTGGACCACGTGGTGCTGGGACAGTTAGTGTGGTCCACGTGGTGCTGGGACAGGTAGTGTGGACCACGTGGTGCTGGGAGAGGTAGTGTGGTCCACGTGGTGCTGGGACAGTTAGTGTGGTCCACGTGGTGCTGGGACAGGTAGTGTGGTCCACGTGGTGCTGGGACAGGTAGTGTGGTCCACGTGGTGCTGGGACAGTTAGTGTGGTCCACATGGTGCTGGGACAGGTAGTATGGTCCACGTGGTGCTGGGACAGGTAGTGTGGTCCACGTGGTGCTGGGACAGTGTGGTCCACGTGGTGCTGGGACAGGTAGTGTGGTCCACGTGGTGCTGGGACTGGTAGTGTGGTCCACGTGGTGCTGGGACAGTGTGGTCCACGTGGTGCCTGGACAGTGTGGTCCACGTGGTGCTGGGACACTGTGGTACACGTGGTGCCTGGACAGTGTGGTCCACGTCGTGCTGGGACAGTTAGTGTGGTCCACGTGGTGCTGGGACAGGTAGTGTGGTCCACGTGGTGCTGGGACAGTGTGGTCCACGTGGTGCTGGGACAGTGTGGTCCACGTGGTGCTGGGACAGTGTCGTCCACGTGGTGTTGGGACAGTGTGGTCCACGTGGTGCTGGGACAGTGTGGTCCACGTGGTGCTGGGACAGTGTGGTCCACGTGGTGCTGGGACAGTGTGGTCCACGTGGTGCTGGGACAGTGTGGTCCACGTGGTGCTGGGACAGGTAGTGTGGTCCACGTGGTGCTGGGACAGGTAGTGTGGTCCACGTGGTGCTGGGACAGTTAGTGTGGACCACGTGGTGCTGGGACAGTTAGTGTGGACCACGTGGTGCTTGGACAGTTAGTGTGGACCACGTGGTGCTGGGACAGGTAGTGTGGTTCACGTGGTGCTGGGACAGTTAGTGTGGTCCACGTGGTGCTGGGACAGTTAGTGTGGTCCACGTGGTGCTGGGACAGGTAGTGTGGACAACGTGGTTCTGGGACAGGTAGTGTGGTCCACGTGGTGCTGGGACAGGTAGTGTGGTCCACGTGGTGCTGGGACAGTTAGTGTGGTCCACGTGGTGCTGGGACAGTGTGGTCCACGTGGTGCTGGGACAGTGTGGTCCACGTGATGCTGGGACAGTTAGTGTGGACCACGTGGTGCTGGGACAGTTAGTGTGGTCCACGTGGTGCTGGGACAGTGTGGTCCACGTGGTGCTGGGACAGTGTGGTCCACGTGGTGCTGGGACAGTTAGTGTGGACCACGTGGTGCTGGGACAGTTAGTGTGGTCCACGTGGTGCTGGGACAGTTAGTGTGGTCCACGTGGTGCTGGGACAGGTAGTGTGGTCCACGTGGTGCTGGGACAGTTAGTGTGGTCCACGTGTGCTGGGACAGTTAGTGTGGTCCCACGTGGTGCTGGGAGAGGTAGTGTGGTCCACGTGGTGCTGGGACAGTTAGTGTGGTCCACGTGGTGCTGGGACAGGTAGTGTGGACCACGTGAGTGCTGGGACAGGTAGTGTGGACCACGTGGTGCTGGACAGTTAGTGTGGTCCACGTGGTGCTGGGACAGGTAGTGTGGAACCCACGTGGTGCTGGGACAGGTAGTGTGGTCCACGTGGTGCTGGGACAGTTAGTGTGGTCCACATGGGGCTGGGACAGGTAGTGTGGTTCCACGTGGTGCTGGACAGGTAGTGTGGTTCCACGTGGTGCTGGGACAGTGTGGGTCCACGTGGTGTTGGGACAGGTAGTGTGGTCCAAGTGGTGCTGGGACAGGTAGTGTGTTCCACGTGGTGCTGGGACAGTGTGGTCCACGTGGTGCCTGGACAGTGTGGTCCACGTGGTGCTGGGACACTGTGGTCCACGTGGTGCCTGGACAGTGTGGTCCACGTGGTGCTGTGACAGTTAGTGTGGTCCACGTGGTGCTGGGACAGTGTGGTCCACGTGGTGCTGGGACAGTGTGGTCCACGTGGTGCTGGGACAGGTAGTGTGGTCCACGTGGTGCTGGGACAGTGTGGTCTACGTGGTGCTGGGACAGGTAGTGTGGTCCACGTGGTGCTGGGACAGGTAGTGTGGTCCACGTGGTACTGGGACAGTGTGGTCCACGTGGTGCTGGGACATGTAGTGTGGTCCACGTGGTGCTGGGACAGGAAGTGTGGTCCACGTGGTGCTGGGACAGGTAGTGTGGTCCACGTGGTGCTGGGACAGGTAGTGTGGTCCACGTGGTGCTGGGACAGTGTGGTCCACGTGGTGCTGGGACAGGTAGTGTGGTCCACGTGGTGCTGGGACAGTGTGGTCCACGTGGTGCCTGGACAGTGTGGCCCACGTGTTGCTGGGACAGTATGGTCCACGTGGTGCTGGGACAGGTAGTGTGGTCCACGTGGTGCTGGGACAGGTAGTGTGGTCCACGTGGTGCTGGGTCAGGTAGTGTGGTCCACGTGGTGCTGGGACAGTGTGGTCCACGTGGTGCTGGGACAGTGTGGTCCACGTGGTGCTGGGACAGTGTGGTCCACGTGGTGCTGGGACAGTGTGGTCCACGTGGTGCCTGGACAGTGTGGTCCACGTGGTGCTGGGACAATTAGTGTGTCCACGTGGTGCTAGGACAGGTAGTGTGGTCCACGTGGTGCTGGGACAGTGTGGTCCACGTGGTGCTGGGACAGTGTGTCCACGTGGTGCTGGGACAGGTAGTGTGGTCCACGTGGTGCTGGGACAGGTAGTGTGGTCCACGTGGTGCTGGGACAGGTAGTGTGGTCCACGTGGTGCTGGGACAGTGTGTCCACGTGGTGCTGGGACAGGTAGTGTGGTCCACGTGGTGCTGGGACAGGAAGTGTGGTCCACGTGGTGCTGGGACAGGTAGTGTGGTCCACGTGGTGCTGGGACAGTGTGGTCCACGTGGTGCTGGGACAGTGTGGTCCACGTGGTGCTGAGACAGTGTGGTCCACGTGGTGCTGGGACAGGTAGTGTGGTCCACGTGGTACTGGGACAGGTAGTGTGGTCCACGTGGTGCTGGGACAGGAAGTGTGGTCCACGTGGTGCTGGGACAGGTAGTGTGGTCCACGTGGTGCTGGGACAGTTAGTGTGGTCCACGTGGTGCTGGGACAGGTAGTGTGGTCCACGTGGTGCTGGGACAGGTAGTGTGGTCCACGTGGTGCTGGGACAGGTAGTGTGGTCCACGTGGTGCTGGGACAGTTAGTGTGGTCCACGTGGTGCTGGGACAGTCAGTGTGGTCCACGTGGTGCTGGGACAGTAGTGTGGTCCACGTGGTGCTGGGACAGTTAGTGTGTCCACGTGGTGCTGGGACAGGTAGTGTGGTCCACGTGGTGCTGGGACAGTTAGTGTGGTCCACGTGGTGCTGGGACAGTGTGGTACACGTGGTGCCTGGACAGTGTGGTCCACGTGTGCTGGGACAGTAGTGTGGTCCACGTGGTGCTGGGACAGGTAGTGTGGTCCACGTGGTGCTGGGACAGTGTGGTCCACGTGGTGCTGGGACAGTGTGGTCCACGTGGTGCTGGGACAGTGTGTCCACGTGGTGTTGGGACAGTGTGGTCCACGTGGTGCTGGGACAGTGTGGTCCACGTGGTGTGGGACAGTGTGGTCCACGTGGTGCTGGGACAGTGTGGTCCACGTGGTGCTGGGACAGGTAGTGTGGTCCACGTGGTGCTGGGACAGGTAGTGTGGTCCACGTGGTGCTGGGACAGGTAGTGTGGTCCACGTGGTGCTGGGACAGTAGTGTGGTCCACGTGGTGCTGGGACAGTAGTGTGGACCACGTGGTGCTGGGACAGGTAGTGTGGTCACGTGGTGCTGGGACAGTTAGTGTGGTCCACGTGGTGCTGGGACAGTTAGTGTGGTCCACGTGGTGCTGGGACAGTAGTGTGGTCCACGTGGTGCTGGGACAGTAGTGTGGTCCACGTGGTGCTGGGACAGGTAGTGTGGTCCACGTGGTGCTGGGACAGTTAGTGTGGACCACGTGGTGCTGGGACAGTTAGTGTGGTCCACGTGGTGCTGGGACAGTGTGGTCCACGTGGTGCTGGGACAGTGTGGTCCACGTGGTGCTGGGACAGTTAGTGTGGACCACGTGGTGCTGGGACAGTTAGTGTGGTCCACGTGGTGCTGGGACAGTGTGGTCCACGTGGTGCTGGGACAGTGTGGTCCACGTGGTGCTGGGACAGTTAGTGTGGACCACGTGGTGCTGGGACAGTTAGTGTGGTCCACGTGGTGCTGGGACAGTTAGTGTGGTCCACGTGGTGCTGGGACAGGTAGTGTGGTCCACGTGGTGCTGGGACAGTTAGTGTGGTCCACGTGGTGCTGGGACAGTTAGTGTGGTCCACGTGGTGCTGGGAGGTAGTGTGGTCCACGTGGTGCTGGGACAGTGTGTGTGTCCACGTGGTGCTGGGACAGGTAGTGTGGACCACGTGGTGCTGGGACAGTAGTGTGGACCACGTGGTGCTGGGACAGTTAGTGTGGTCCACGTGGTGCTGGGACAGGTAGTGTGGTCCACGTGGTGCTGGGACAGGTAGTGTGGTCCACGTGGTGCTGGGACAGTTAGTGTGGTCCACGTGGTGCTGGGACAGGTAGTGTGGTCCACGTGGTGCTGGGACAGGTAGTGTGGTCCACGTGGTGCTGGGACAGTGTGGTCCACGTGGTGCTGGGACAGGTAGTGTGGTCCAATGGTGCTGGGACAGGTAGTGTGGTCCACGTGGTGCTGGGACAGTGTGGTCCACGTGGTGCTGGGACAGTGTGGTCCACGTGGTGCTGGGACATGTGGTCCACGTGGTGCTGGACAGTGTGTCCACGTGGTGCTGGGACAGTTAGTGTGGTCCACGTGGTGCTGGGACAGTGTGGTCCACGTGGTGCTGGGACAGTGTGGTCCACGTGGTGCTGGGACAGTGTGGTCCACGTGGTGCTGGGACAGTGTGGTCCACGTGGTGCTGGGACATGTGTACGTGGTGCTGGGGACAGTGTGGTCCACGTGGTGCTGGGACAGTGTGGTCCACGTGGTGCTGGGACAGGTAGTGTGGTCCACGTGGTGCTGGGACAGGTAGTGTGGTCCACGTGGTGCTGGGACAGGTAGTGTGGTCCACGTGGTGCTGGGACAGTTAGTGTGGTCCACGTGGTGCTGGGACAGTTAGTGTGGTCCACGTGGTGCTGGGACAGGTAGTGTGGTCCACGTGGTGCTGGGACAGTTAGTGTGGTCCACGTGGTGCTGGGACAGTTAGTGTGGTCCACGTGGTGCTGGGACAGGTAGTGTGGTCCACGTGGTTGGGACAGGTAGTGTGGTCCACGTGGTGCTGGGACAGTAGTGTGTCCACGTGGTGCTGGGACAGTTAGTGTGGACCACGTGGTGCTGGGACAGTTAGTGTGGTCCACGTGGTGCTGGGACAGTGTGGTCCACGTGGTGCTGGGACAGTGTGGTCCACGTGGTGCTGGGACAGTTAGTGTGGACCACGTGGTGCTGGGACAGTAGTGTGGTCCACGTGGTGCTGGGACAGTGTGGTCCACGTGGTGCTGGGACAGTGTGGTCCACGTGGTGCTGGGACAGTTAGTGTGGTCCACGTGGTGCTGGGACAGTTAGTGTGGTCCACGTGGTGCTGGGACAGTAGTGTGGTCCACGTGGTGCTGGGACAGTAGTGTGGTCCACGTGGTGCTGGGACAGTTAGTGTGGTCCACGTGGTGCTGGGACAGTTAGTGTGGTCCACGTGGTGCTGGGAGGTAGTGTGGTCCACGTGGTGCTGGGACAGTGTGGTCCACGTGGTGCTGGGACAGGTTGTCCACGTGGTGCTGGGACAGTAGTGTGGACCACGTGGTGCTGGGACAGTTAGTGTGGTCCACGTGGTGCTGGGACAGGTAGTGTGGTCCACGTGGTGCTGGGACAGGTAGTGTGGTCCACGTGGTGCTGGGACAGTTAGTGTGGTCCACGTGGTGCTGGGACAGGTAGTGTGGTCCACGTGGTGCTGGGACAGGTAGTGTGGTCCACGTGGTGCTGGGACAGTGTGGTCCACGTGGTGCTGGGACAGGTAGTGTGGTCCACGTGGTGCTGGGACAGGTAGTGTGGTCCACGTGGTGCTGGGACTGTGTGGTCCACGTGGTGCTGGACAGTGTGGTCCCGTGGTGCTGGGACACTGTGGTCCACGTGGTGCTGGACAGTGTGGTCCACGTGGTGCTGGGACAGTTAGTGTGGTCCACGTGGTGCTGGGACAGTGTGGTCCACGTGGTGCTGGACAGTGTGGTCCACGTGGTGCTGGGACAGGTAGTGTGGTCCACGTGGTGCTGGGACAGTGTGGTCCACGTGGTGCTGGGACAGTAGTGTGGTCCACGTGGTGCTGGGACAGGTAGTGTGGTCCACGTGGTGCTGGGACAGTGTGGTCCACGTGGTGCTGGGACAGGTAGTGTGGTCCACGTGGTGCTGGGACAGGAAGTGTGGTCCACGTGGTGCTGGGACAGGTAGTGTGGTCCACGTGGTGCTGGGACAGGTATTGTGGTCCACGTGGTGCTGGGACAGTGTGGTCCACGTGGTGCTGGGACAGGTAGTGTGGTCCACGTGGTGCTGGGACAGTGTGGTCCACGTGGTGCTGGACAGTGTGGCCACGTGTGCTGGGACAGGTAGTGTCCACGTGGTGCTGGGACAGGTAGTGTGGTCCACGTGGTGCTGGGACAGTAGTGTGGTCCACGTGGTGCTGGGACAGTAGTGTGGTCCACGTGGTGCTGGGACAGTGTGGTCCACGTGGTGCTGGGACAGTGTGGTCCACGTGGTGCTGGGACAGTGTGGTCCACGTGGTGCTGGGACAGTGTGGTCCACGTGGTGCTGGACAGTGTGGTCCACGTGGTGCTGGGACATTAGTGTGGTCCACGTGGTGCTGGACAGGTAGTGTGGTCCACGTGGTGCTGGGACAGTGTGGTCCACGTGGTGCTGGGACAGTGTGGTCCACGTGGTGCTGGGACAGTGTGCCACGTGGTGCTGGGACAGGTAGTGTGGTCCACGTGGTGCTGGGACAGGTAGTGTGGTCCACGTGGTGCTGGGACAGGTAGTGTGGTCCACGTGGTGCTGGGACAGTGTGGTCCACGTGGTGCTGGGACAGTGTGGTCCACGTGGTGCTGGACAGTGTGGTCCACGTGGTGCTGGGACAGGTAGTGTGGTCCACGTGGTGCTGGGACAGGTAGTGTGGTCCACGTGGTGCTGGGACAGTGTGGTCCACGTGGTGCTGGGACAGGTAGTGTGGTCACGTGGTGCTGGGACAGTTAGTGTGGTCCACGTGGTGCTGGGACAGGTAGTGTGGTCCACGTGGTGCTGGGACAGGTAGTGGTCCACGTGGTGCTGGGACAGGTAGTGTGGTCCACGTGGTGCTGGGACAGTAGTGTGGTCCACGTGGTGCTGGGACAGTCAGTGTGGTCCACGTGGTGCTGGGACAGTAGTGTGGTCCACGTGGTGCTGGGACAGTTAGTGTGTCCACGTGGTGCTGGGACAGTAGTGTGGTCCACGTGGTGCTGGGACAGTAGTGTGGTCCACGTGGTGCTGGGACAGTGTGTACGTGGTGCTGGACAGTGTGTCCACGTGTGCTGGGACAGTAGTGTGGTCCACGTGGTGCTGGGACAGGTAGTGTGGTCCACGTGGTGCTGGGACAGTGTGGTCCACGTGGTGCTGGGACAGTGTGGTCCACGTGGTGCTGGGACAGTGTGTCCACGTGGTGCTGGGACAGTGTGGTCCACGTGGTGCTGGGACAGTGTGGTCCACGTGGTGCTGGGACAGTGTGGTCCACGTGGTGCTGGGACAGTGTGGTCCACGTGGTGCTGGGACAGGTAGTGTGGTCCACGTGGTGCTGGGACAGGTAGGTGGTCCACGTGGTGCTGGGACAGGTAGTGTGGTCCACGTGGTGCTGGGACAGTAGTGTGGTCCACGTGGTGCTGGGACAGTTGTGTGGACCACGTGGTGCTGGGACAGGTAGTGTGGTCACGTGGTGCTGGGACAGTAGTGTGGTCCACGTGGTGCTGGGACAGTGTGTGGTCCACGTGGTGCTGGGACAGGTAGTGTGGACCACGTGGTGCTGGGACAGGTGTGGTCCACGTGGTGCTGGGACAGTGTGTGGTCCACGTGGTGCTGGGACAGTTAGTGTGGACCACGTGGTGCTGGGACAGTAGTGTGGTCCACGTGGTGCTGGGACAGTGTGGTCCACGTGGTGCTGGGACAGTGTGGTCCACGTGGTGCTGGGACAGTAGTGTGGTCCACGTGGTGCTGGGACAGTAGTGTGGTCCACGTGGTGCTGGGACAGTGTGGTCCACGTGGTGCTGGGACAGTGTGGTCCACGTGGTGCTGGGACAGTTAGTGTGGACCACGTGGTGCTGGGCAGTTAGTGTGGTCCACGTGGTGCTGGGACAGTTAGTGTGGTCCACGTGGTGCTGGGACAGGTAGTGTGGTCCACGTGGTGCTGGGACAGTTAGTGTGGTCCACGTGGTGCTGGGACAGTAGTGTGGTCCACGTGGTGCTGGGACAGGTAGTGTGGTCCACGTGGTGCTGGGACAGTTAGTGTGGTCCACGTGGTGCTGGGACAGGTAGTGTGGACCACGTGGTGCTGGGACAGGTAGTGTGGACCACGTGGTGCTGGGACAGTTAGTGTGGTCCACGTGGTGCTGGGACAGGTAGTGTGGACCACGTGGTGCTGGGACAGGTAGTGTGGTCCACGTGGTGCTGGGACAGTTAGTGTGGTCCACGTGGTGCTGGGACAGGTAGTGTGGTCCACGTGGTGCTGGGACAGGTAGTGTGGTCCACGTGGTGCTGGGACAGTGTGGTCCACGTGGTGCTGGGACAGGTAGTGTGGTCCAAGTGGTGCTGGGACAGGTAGTGTGGTCCACGTGGTGCTGGGAAGTGTGGTCCACGTGGTGCTGGACAGTGTGGTCCACGTGGTGCTGGGACAGTGTGGTCCACGTGGTGCTGGACAGTGTGGTCCACGTGGTGCTGGGACAGTTAGTGTGGTCCACGTGGTGCTGGGACAGTGTGGTCCACGTGGTGCTGGGACAGTGTGGTCCACGTGGTGCTGGGACAGTGTGTCCACGTGGTGTGGGACAGTGTGGTCCACGTGGTGCTGGGACAGTGTGGTCCACGTGGTGCTGGGACAGTGTGGTCCACGTGGTGCTGGGACAGTGTGGTCCACGTGGTGCTGGGACAGGTAGTGTGGTCCACGTGGTGCTGGGACAGGTAGTGTGGTCCACGTGGTGCTGGGACAGGTAGTGTGGTCCACGTGGTGCTGGGACAGTTAGTGTGGACCACGTGGTGCTGGGACAGTTAGTGTGGACCACGTGGTGCTGGGACAGGTAGTGTGGTCCACGTGGTGCTGGGACAGTTAGTGTGGTCCACGTGGTGCTGGGACAGTTAGTGTGGTCCACGTGGTGCTGGGACAGGTAGTGTGGACCACGTGGTTCTGGGACAGGTAGTGTGGTCCACGTGGTGCTGGGACAGGTAGTGTGGTCCACGTGGTGCTGGGACAGTTAGTGTGGACCACGTGGTGCTGGGACAGTTAGTGTGGTCCACGTGGTGCTGGGACAGTGTGGTCCACGTGGTGCTGGGACAGTGTGGTCCACGTGATGCTGGGACAGTTAGTGTGGACCTCGTGGTGCTGGGACAGTTAGTGTGGTCCACGTGGTGCTGGGACAGTGTGGTCCACGTGGTGCTGGGACAGTGTGGTCCACGTGGTGCTGGGACAGTTAGTGTGGACCACGTGGTGCTGGGACAGTTAGTGTGGTCCACGTGGTGCTGGGACAGTTAGTGTGGTCCACGTGGTGCTGGGACAGGTAGTGTGGTCCACGTGGTGCTGGGACAGTTAGTGTGGTCCACGTGGTGCTGGGACAGTTAGTGTGGTCCACGTGGTGCTGGGAGAGGTAGTGTGGTCCACGTGGTGCTGGGACAGTTAGTGTGGTCCACGTGGTGCTGGGACAGGTAGTGTGACTACGTGGTGCTGGGACAGGTAGTGTGGACCACGTGGTGCTGGGACAGTAGTGTGGTCCACGTGGTGCTGGGACAGGTAGTGTGGACCACGTGGTGCTGGGACAGGTAGTGTGGTCCACGTGGTGCTGGGACAGTTAGTGTGGTCCACATGGTGCTGGGACAGGTAGTGTGGTCCACGTGGTGCTGGGACAGGTAGTGTGGTCCACGTGGTGCTGGGACAGTGTGGTCCACGTGGTGCTGGGACAGGTAGTGTGGTCCAAGTGGTGCTGGGACAGGTAGTGTGGTCCACGTGGTGCTGGGACTGTGTGGTCCACGTGGTGCCTGGACAGTGTGGTCCACGTGGTGCTGGGACACTGTGGTCCACGTGGTGCCTGGACAGTGTGGTCCACGTGGTGCTGGGACAGTTAGTGTGGTCCACGTGGTGCTGGGACAGTGTGGTCCACGTGGTGCTGGGACAGTGTGGTCCACGTGGTGCTGGGACAGGTAGTGTGGTCCACGTGGTGCTGGGACAGTGTGGTCTACGTGGTGCTGGGACAGGTAGTGTGGTCCACGTGGTGCTGGGACAGGTAGTGTGGTCCACGTGGTACTGGGACAGTGTGGTCCACGTGGTGCTGGGACAGGTAGTGTGGTCCACGTGGTGCTGGGACAGGAAGTGTGGTCCACGTGGTGCTGGGACAGGTAGTGTGGTCCACGTGGTGCTGGGACAGGTATTGTGGTCCACGTGGTGCTGGGACAGTGTGGTCCACGTGGTGCTGGGACAGGTAGTGTGGTCCACGTGGTGCTGGGACAGTGTGGTCCACGTGGTGCCTGGACAGTGTGGCCCACGTGTTGCTGGGACAGTATGGTCCACGTGGTGCTGGGACAGGTAGTGTGTCCACGTGGTGCTGGGACAGGTAGTGTGGTCCACGTGGTGCTGGGTCAGGTAGTGTGGTCCACGTGGTGCTGGGACAGTGTGGTCCACGTGGTTGGGACAGTGTGGTCCACGTGGTGCTGGGACAGTGTGGTCCACGTGGTGCTGGGACAGTGTGGTCCACGTGGTGCCTGGACAGTGTGGTCCACGTGGTGCTGGGACAATTAGTGTGGTCCACGTGGTGCTAGGACAGGTAGTGTGGTCCACGTGGTGCTGGGACAGTGTGGTCCACGTGGTGCTGGGACAGTGTGCTCCACGTGGTGCTGGGACAGGTAGTGTGGTCCACGTGGTGCTGGGACAGGTAGTGTGGTCCACGTGGTGCTGGGACAGGTAGTGTGGACCACGTGGTGCTGGGACAGTGTGGTCCACGTGGTGCTGGGACAGTGTGGTCCACGTGGTGCTGAGACAGTGTGGTCTACGTGGTGCTGGGACAGGTAGTGTGGTCCACGTGGTACTGGGACAGGTAGTGTGGTCCACGTGGTGCTGGGACAGGAAGTGTGGTCCACGTGGTGCTGGGACAGGTAGTGTGGTTCACGTGGTGCTGGGACAGTTAGTGTGGTCCACGTGGTGCTGGGACAGGTAGTGTGGTCCACGTGGTGCTGGGACAGGTATAGTGGTCCACGTGGTGCTGGGACAGGTAGTGTGGTCCACGTGGTGCTGGGACAGTTAGTGTGGTCCACGTGGTGCTGGGACAGTCAGTGTGGTCCACGTGGTGCTGGGACAGTCAGTGTGGTCCACGTGGTGCTGGGACAGTTAGTGTTGTCCACGTGGTGCTGGGACAGGTAGTGTGGTCCACGTGGTGCTGGGACAGTTAGTGTGGTCCACGTGGTGCTGGGACAGTGTGGTACACGTGGTGCCTGGACAGTGTGGTCCACGTCGTGCTGGGTCAGTTAGTGTGGTCCACGTGGTGCTGGGACAGGTAGTGTGGTCCACGTGGTGCTGGGACAGTGTGGTCCACGTGGTGCTGGGACAGTGTGGTCCACGTGGTGCTGGGACAGTGTCGTCCACGTGGTGTTGGGACAGTGTGGTCCACGTGGTGCTGGGACAGTGTGGTCCACGTGGTGCTGGGACAGTGTGGTCCACGTGGTGCTGGGACAGTGTGGTCCACGTGGTGCTGGGACAGGTAGTGTGGTCCACGTGGTGCTGGTACAGGTAGTGTGGTCCACGTGGTGCTGGGACAGGTAGTGTGGTCCACGTGGTGCTGGGACAGTTAGTGTGGACCACGTGGTGCTGGGACAGTTAGTGTGGACCACGTGGTACTGGGACAGGTAGTGTGGTTCACGTGGTGCTGGGACAGTTAGTGTGGTCCACGTGGTGCTGGTACAGTTAGTGTGGTCCACGTGGTGCTGGGACAGGTAGTGTGGACCACGTGGTTCTGGGACAGGTAGTGTGGTCCACGTGGTGCTGGGACAGGTAGTGTGGTCCACGTGGTGCTGGGACAGTTAGTGTGGACCACGTGGTGCTGGGACAGTTAGTGTGGTCCACGTGGTGCTGGGACAGTGTGGTCCACGTGGTGCTGGGACAGTGTGGTCCACGTGATGCTGGGACAGTTAGTGTGGACCACGTGGTGCTGGGACAGTTAGTGTGGTCCACGTGGTGCTGGGACAGTGTGGTCCACGTGGTGCTGGGACAGTGTGGTCCACGTGGTGCTGGGACAGTGTGGTCCACGTGGTGCTGGGACAGTTAGTGTGGACCACGTGGTGCTGGGACAGTTAGTGTGGTCCACGTGGTGCTGGGACAGTTAGTGTGGTCCACGTGGTGCTGGGACAGGTAGTGTGGTCCACGTGGTGCTGGGACAGTTAGTGTGGTCCACGTGGTGCTGGGACAGTTAGTGTGGTCCACGTGGTGCTGGGAGAGGTAGTGTGGTCCACGTGGTGCTGGGACAGTTAGTGTGGTCCACGTGGTGCTGGGACAGGTAGTGTGGACCACGTGGTGCTGGGACAGGTAGTGTGGACCACGTGGTGCTGGGACAGTTAGTGTGGTCCACGTGGTGCTGGGACAGGTAGTGTGGACCACGTGGTGCTGGGACAGGTAGTGTGGTCCACGTGGTGCTGGGACAGTTAGTGTGGTCCACATGGTGCTGGGACAGGTAGTGTGGTCCACGTGGTGCTGGGACAGGTAGTGTGGTCCACGTGGTGCTGGGACAGTGTGGTCCACGTGGTGCTGGGACAGGTAATGTGGTCCAAGTGGTGCTGGGACAGGTAGTGTGGTCCACGTGGTGCTGGGACAGTGTGGTCCACGTGGTGCCTGGACAGTGTAGTCCACGTGGTGCTGGGACACTGTGGTCCACGTGGTGCCTGGACAGTGTGGTCCACGTGGTGCTGGGACAGTTAGTGTGGTCCACATGGTGCTGGGACAGTGTGGTCCACGTGGTGCTGGGACAGTGTGGTCCACGTGGTGCTGGGACAGTGTGGTCCACGTGGTGCTGGGACAGGTAGTGTGGTCCACGTGGTGCTGGGACAGTGTGGTCTACGTGGTGCTGGGACAGGTAGTGTGGTCCACGTGGTGCTGGGACAGTAGTGTGGTCCACGTGGTACTGGGACAGGTAGTGTGGTCCACGTGGTGCTGGGACAGGAAGTGTGGTCCACGTGGTGCTGGGACAGGTAGTGTGGTCCACGTGGTGCTGGGACAGGTATTGTGGTCCACGTGGTGCTGGCACAGTGTGGTCCACGTGGTGCTGGGACAGGTAGTGTGGTCCACGTGGTGCTGGGACAGTGTGGTCCACGTGGTGCCTGGACAGTGTGGCCCACGTGGTGCTGGAACAGTATGGTCCACGTGGTGCTGGGACAGGTAGTGTGGTCCACGTGGTGCTGGGACAGGTAGTGTGGTCCACGTGGTGCTGGGTCAGGTAGTGTGGTCCACGTGGTGCTGGGACAGTGTGGTCCACGTGGTGCTGGGACAGTGTGGTCCACGTGGTGCTGGGACAGTGTGGTCCACGTGGTGCTGGGACAGTGTGGTCCACGTGGTGCCTGGACAGTGTGGTCCACGTGGTGCTGGGACAATTAGTGTGGTCCACGTGGTGCTAGGACAGGTAGTGTGGTCCACGTGGTGCTGGGACAGTGTGGTCCACGTGGTGCTGGGACAGTGTGCTCCACGTGGTGCTGGGACAGGTAGTGTGGTCCACGTGGTGCTGGGACAGGTAGTGTGGTCCACGTGGTGCTGGGACAGGTAGTGTGGTCCACGTGGTGCTGGGACAGTGTGGTCCACGTGGTGCTGGGACAGGTAGTGTGGTCCACGTGGTGCTGGGACAGGAAGTGTGGTCCACGTGGTGCTGGGACAGGTAGTGTGGACCACGTGGTGCTGGGACAGTGTGGTCCACGTGGTGCTGGGACAGTGTGGTCCACGTGGTGCTGAGACAGTGTGGTCCACGTGGTGCTGGGACAGGTAGTGTGGTCCACGTGGTACTGGGACAGGTAGTGTGGTCCACGTGGTGCTGGGACAGAAGTGTGGTCCACGTGGTGCTGGGACAGGTAGTGTGGTCCACGTGGTGCTGGGACAGTTAGTGTGGTCCACGTGGTGCTGGGACAGGTAGTGTGGTCCACGTGGTGCTGGGCAGGTAGTGTGGTCCACGTGGTGCTGGGACAGGTAGTGTGGTCCACGTGGTGCTGGGACAGTTAGTGTGGTCCACGTGGTGCTGGGACAGTCAGTGTGGTCCACGTGGTGCTGGGACAGTCAGTGTGGTCCACGTGGTGCTGGGACAGTTAGTGTTGTCCACGTGGTGCTGGGACAGGTAGTGTGGTCCACGTGGTGCTGGGACAGTTAGTGTGGTCCACGTGGTGCTGGGACAGTCAGTGTGGTCCACGTGGTGCTGGGACAGTGTGGTCCACGTGGTGCTGGGACAGTGTGGTCCACGTGGTGCCTGGACAGTGTGGTCTACGTGGTGCTGGGACAATTAGTGTGGTCCACGTGGTGCTAGGACAGGTAGTGTGGTCCACGTGGTGCTGGGACAGTGTGGTCCACGTGGTGCTGGGACAGTGTGCTCCACGTGGTGCTGGGACAGGTAGTGTGGTCCACGTGGTGCTGGGACAGGTAGTGTGGTCCACGTGGTGCTGGGACAGGTAGTGTGGTCCACGTGGTGCTGGGACAGTTAGTGTGGTCCACGTGGTGCTGGGACAGTCAGTGTGGTCCACGTGGTGCTGGGACAGTCAGTGTGGTCCACGTGGTGCTGGGACAGTTAGTGTTGTCCACGTGGTGCTGGGACAGGTAGTGTGGTCCACGTGGTGCTGGGACAGTTAGTGTGGTCCACGTGGTGCTGGGACAGTCAGTGTGGTCCACGTGGTGCTGGGACAGTGTGGTCCACGTGGTGCTGGGACAGTGTGGTCCACGTGGTGCCTGGACAGTGTGGTCCACGTGGTGCTGGGACAATTAGTGTGGTCCACGTGGTGCTAGGACAGGTAGTGTGGTCCACGTGGTGCTGGGACAGTGTGGTCCACGTGGTGCTGGGACAGTGTGCTCCACGTGGTGCTGGGACAGGTAGTGTGGTCCACGTGGTGCTGGGACAGGTAGTGTGGTCCACGTGGTGCTGGGACAGGTAGTGTGGTCCACGTGGTGCTGGGACAGTGTGGTCCACGTGGTGCTTGGACAGGTAGTGTGGTCCACGTGGTGCTGGGACAGGAAGTGTGGTCCACGTGGTGCTGGGACAGGTAGTGTGGACCACGTGGTGCTGGGACAGTGTGGTCCACGTGGTGCTGGGACAGTGTGGTCCACGTGGTGCTGAGACAGTGTGGTCCACGTGGTGCTGGGACAGGTAGTGTGGTCCACGTGGTGCTGGGACAGGTAGTGTGGTCCACGTGGTGCTGGGACAGGAAGTGTGGTCCACGTGGTGCTGGGACAGGTAGTGTGGTCCACGTGGTGCTGGGACAGTTAGTGTGGTCCACGTGGTGCTGGGACAGGTAGTGTGGTCCACGTGGTGCTGGGACAGGTAGTGTGGTCCACGTGGTGCTGGGACAGTTAGTGTGGTCCACGTGGTGCTGGGACAGTCAGTGTGGTCCACGTGGTGCTGGGACAGTCAGTGTGGTCCACGTGGTGCTGGGACAGTTAGTGTTGTCCACGTGGTGCTGGGACAGCTAGTGTGGTCCACGTGGTGCTGGGACAGTGTGATCCACGTGGTGCTGGGACAGGTAGTGTCGTCCACGTGGTGCTGGGACAGTTAGTGTTGTCCACGTGGTGCTGGGACAGGTAGTGTTGTCCACGTGGTGCTGGGACAGGTAGTGTTGTCCACGTGGTGCTGGGACAGGTAGTGTGGTCCACGTGGTGCTGGAACAGTGTGGTCCACGTGGTGCTGGGACAGGTAGTGTGGTCCACGTGGTGCTGGGACAGTGTGGTCCACGTGGTGCTGGGACAGGTAGTGTGGTCCACGTGGTGCTGGGACAGGTAGTGTGGTCGACGTGGTGCTGGGACAGGTAGTGTGGTCCACGTGGTGCTGGGACAGTGTGGTCCACGTGGTGCTGGGACAGGTAGTGTGGACGACGTGGTGCTGGGACAGGTAGTGTGGTCCACGTGGTGCTGGGACAGTGTGGTCCACGTGGTGCTGGGACAGGTAGTGTGGTCCACGTGGTGCTGGGACAGTGTGGTCCACGTGGTGCTGGGACAGGTAGTGTGGTCCACGTGGTGCTGGGACAGGTAGTGTGGTCGACGTGGTGCTGGGACAGGTAGTGTGGTCCACGTGGTGCTGGGACAGTGTGGTCCACGTGGTGCTGGGACAGGTAGTGTGGACGACGTGGTGCTGGGACAGGTAGTGTGGTCCACGTGGTGCTGGGACAGTGTGGTCCACGTGGTGCTGGGACAGGTAGTGTGGTCCACGTGGTGCTGGGACAGGTAGTGTGGTCGACGTGGTTCTGGGACAGGTAGTGTGGTCCACGTGGTGCTGGGACAGTGTGGTCCACGTGGTGCTGGGACAGGTAGTGTGGTCCACGTGGTGCTGGGACAGGTAGTGTGGTCCACGTGGTGCTGGGTCAGGTAGTGTGGTCCACGTGGTGCTGGGACAGTGTGGTCCACGTGGTGCTGGGACAGTGTGGTCCACGTGGTGCTGGGACAGTGTGGTCCACGTGGTGCTGGGACAGTGTGGTCCACGTGGTGCCTGGACAGTGTGGTCCACGTGGTGCTGGGACAATTAGTGAGGTCCACGTGGTGCTAGGACAGGTAGTGTGGTCCACGTGGTGCTGGGACAGTGTGGTCCACGTGGTGCTGGCACAGTGTGCTCCACGTGGTGCTGGGACAGGTAGTGTGGTCCACGTGGTGCTGGGACAGGTAGTGTGGTCCCGTGGTGCTGGGACAGGTAGTGTGGACCACGTGGTGCTGGGACAGTGTGGTCCACGTGGTGCTGGGACAGTGTGGTCCACGTGGTGCTGAGACAGTGTGGTCCACGTGGTGCTGGGACAGGTAGTGTGGTCCACGTGGTACTGGGACAGGTAGTGTGGTCCACGTGGTGCTGGACAGGAAGTGTGGTCCACGTGGTGCTGGGACAGGTAGTGTGGTTCACGTGGTGCTGGGACAGTTAGTGTGTCCACGTGGTGCTGGGACAGGTAGTGTGGTCCACGTGGTGCTGGACAGGTATAGTGGTCCACGTGGTGCTGGGACAGGTAGTGTGGTCCACGTGGTGCTGGGACAGTAGTGTGGTCCACGTGGTGCTGGGACAGTCAGTGTGGTCCACGTGGTGCTGGGACAGTCAGTGTGGTCACGTGGTGCTGGGACAGTAGTGTTGTCCACGTGGTGCTGGGACAGGTAGTGTGGTCCACGTGGTGCTGGGACAGTGTGTGGTCCACGTGGTGCTGGGACAGTGTGGTCACGTGGTGCTGGACAGTGTGGTCCACGTCGGCTGGGTCAGTTAGTGTGGTCCACGTGGTGCTGGGACAGGTAGTGTGGTCCACGTGGTGCTGGGACAGTGTGGTCCACGTGGTGCTGGGACAGGTGTGGTCCACGTGGTGCTGGGACAGTGTCGTCCACGTGGTGTTGGGACAGTGTGGTCCACGTGGTGCTGGGACAGTGTGGTCCACGTGGTGCTGGGACAGTGTGGTCCACGTGGTGCTGGGACAGTGTGGTCCACGTGGTGCTGGGACAGGTAGTGTGGTCCACGTGGTGCTGGGACAGGTAGTGTGGTCCACGTGGTGCTGGGACAGGTAGTGTGGTCCACGTGGTGCTGGGACAGTTAGTGTGGACCACGTGGTGCTGGGACAGTTAGTGTGGACCACGTGGTACTGGGACAGGTAGTGTGGTTCACGTGGTGCTGGGACAGTTAGTGTGGTCCACGTGGTGCTGGGACAGTTAGTGTGGTCCACGTGGTGCTGGGACAGGTAGTGTGGACCACGTGGTTCTGGGACAGGTAGTGTGGTCCACGTGGTGCTGGGACAGGTAGTGTGGTCCACGTGGTGCTGGGACAGTTAGTGTGGACCACGTGGTGCTGGGACAGTTAGTGTGGTCCACGTGGTGCTGGGACAGTGTGGTCCCGTGGTGCTGGGACAGTGTGGTCCACGTGGTGCTGGGACAGTAGTGTGGACCACGTGGTGCTGGGACAGTTAGTGTGGTCCACGTGGTGCTGGGACAGTGTGGTCCACGTGGTGCTGGGACAGTGTGGTCCACGTGGTGCTGGGACAGTGTGGTCCACGTGGTGCTGGGACAGTTAGTGTGGACCACGTGGTGCTGGGACAGTTAGTGTGGTCCACGTGGTGCTGGGACAGTTAGTGTGGTCCACGTGGTGCTGGGACAGTAGTGTGGTCCACGTGGTGCTGGGACAGTTAGTGTGGTCCACGTGGTGCTGGGACAGTGTGGTCCACGTGGTGCTGGGAGGTAGTGTGGTCCACGTGGTGCTGGGACAGTAGTGTGGTCCACGTGGTGCTGGGACAGGTAGTGTGGACCACGTGGTGCTGGGACAGGTAGTGTGGCCACGTGGTGCTGGGACAGTGTGTGGTCCACGTGGTGCTGGGACAGGTAGTGTGGACCACGTGGTGCTGGGACAGGTAGTGTGGTCCACGTGGTGCTGGACAGTTAGTGTGGTCCACATGGTGCTGGGACAGGTAGTGTGGTCCACGTGGTGCTGGGACAGGTAGTGTGGTCCTCGTGGTGCTGGGACAGTGTGGTCCACGTGGTGCTGGGACAGGTAATGTGGTCCAAGTGGTGCTGGGACAGGTAGTGTGGTCCACGTGGTGCTGGGACAGTGTGGTCCACGTGGTGCCTGGACAGTGTAGTCCACGTGGTGCTGGGACACTGTGGTCCACGTGGTGCCTGGACAGTGTGGTCCACGTGGTGCTGGGACAGTTAGTGTGGTCCACATGGTGCTGGGACAGTGTGGTCCACGTGGTGCTGGGACAGTGTGGTCCACGTGGTGCTGGGACAGTGTGGTCCACGTGGTGCTGGGACAGGTAGTGTGGTCCACGTGGTGCTGGGACAGTGTGGTCTACGTGGTGCTGGGACAGGTAGTGTGGTCCACGTGGTGCTGGGACAGGTAGTGTGGTCCACGTGGTACTGGGACAGGTAGTGTGGTCCACGTGGTGCTGGGACAGGAAGTGTGGTCCACGTGGTGCTGGGACAGGTAGTGTGGTCCACGTGGTGCTGGGACAGTATTGTGGTCCACGTGGTGCTGGCACGTGTGGTCCACGTGGTGCTGGGACAGGTAGTGTGGTCCACGTGGTGCTGGGACAGTGTGGTCCACTGGTGCCTGGACAGTGTGGCCCACGTGGTGCTGGAACAGTATGGTCCACGTGGTGCTGGGACAGGTAGTGTGGTCCACGTGGTGCTGGGACAGGTAGTGTGGTCCACGTGGTGCTGGGACAGTGTGGTCCACGTGGTGCTGGGACAGTGTGGTCCACGTGGTGCTGGGACAGTGTGGTCCACGTGGTGCTGGGACAGTGTGGTCCACGTGGTGCCTGGACAGTGTGGTCCACGTGGTGCTGGGACAATTAGTGTGGTCCACGTGGTGCTGGACAGGTAGTGTGGTCCACGTGGTGCTGGGACAGTGTGGTCCACGTGGTGCTGGGACAGTGTGCTCCACGTGGTGCTGGGACAGGTAGTGTGGTCCACGTGGTGCTGGGACAGGTAGTGTGGTCCACGTGGTGCTGGGACAGGTAGTGTGGTCCACGTGGTGCTGGGACAGTGTGGTCCACGTGGTGCTGGGACAGGTAGTGTGGTCCACGTGGTGCTGGGACAGGAAGTGTGGTCCACGTGGTGCTGGGACAGGTAGTGTGGACCACGTGGTGCTGGGACAGTGTGGTCCACGTGGTGCTGGGACAGTGTGGTCCACGTGGTGCTGAGACAGTGTGGTCCACGTGGTGCTGGGACAGGTAGTGTGGTCCACGTGGTACTGGGACAGGTAGTGTGGTCCACGTGGTGCTGGGACAGGAAGTGTGGTCCACGTGGTGCTGGGACAGGTAGTGTGGTCCACGTGGTGCTGGGACAGTTAGTGTGGTCCACGTGGTGCTGGGACAGGTAGTGTGGTCACGTGGTGCTGGGCAGGTAGTGTGGTCCACGTGGTGCTGGGACAGGTAGTGTGGTCCACGTGGTGCTGGGACAGTTAGTGTGTCCACGTGGTGCTGGGACAGTCAGTGTGGTCCACGTGGTGCTGGGACAGTCAGTGTGGTCCACGTGGTGCTGGGACAGTTAGTGTGGTCCACGTGGTGCTGGGACAGGTAGTGTGGTCCACGTGGTGCTGGACAGTAGTGTGGTCCACGTGGTGCTGGGACAGTCAGTGTGGTCCACGTGGTGCTGGGACAGTGTGGTCCACGTGGTGCTGGGACAGTGTGGGTCCACGTGGTGCCTGGACAGTGTGGTCTACGTGGTGCTGGGACAATTAGTGTGGTCCACGTGGTGCTAGGACAGGTAGTGTGGTCCACGTGGTGCTGGGACAGTGTGGTCCACGTGGTGCTGGGACAGTGTGCTCCACGTGGTGCTGGGACAGGTAGTGTGGTCCACGTGGTGCTGGGACAGGTAGTGTGGTCCACGTGGTGCTGGGACAGGTAGTGTGGTCCACGTGGTGCTGGACAGTTAGTGTGGTCCACGTGGTGCTGGGACAGTCAGTGTGGTCCACGTGGTGCTGGGACAGTCAGTGTGGTCCACGTGGTGCTGGGACAGTTAGTGTGTCCACGTGGTGCTGGGACAGGTAGTGTGGTCCACGTGGTGCTGGGACAGTTAGTGTGGTCCACGTGGTGCTGGGACAGTCAGTGTGGTCCACGTGTGCTGGGACAGTGTGGTCCACGTGGTGCTGGGACAGTGTGTCCACGTGGTGCCTGGGACAGTTGTGGTCCACGTGGTGCTGGGACAATTAGTGTGGTCCACGTGGTGCTAGGACAGGTAGTGTGGTCCACGTGGTGCTGGGACAGTGTGGTCCACGTGGTGCTGGGACAGTGTGCTCCACGTGGTGCTGGGACAGGTAGTGTGGTCCACGTGGTGCTGGGACAGGTAGTGTGGTCCACGTGGTGCTGGGACAGGTAGTGTGGTCCACGTGGTGCTGGGACAGTGTGGTCCACGTGGTGCTTGGACAGGTAGTGTGGTCCACGTGGTGCTGGGACAGGAATGTGGTCCACGTGGTGCTGGGACAGGTAGTGTGGCCACGTGGTGCTGGGACAGTGTGGTCCACGTGGTGCTGGGACAGTGTGGTCCACGTGGTGCTGAGACTGTGTGGTCCACGTGGTGCTGGGACAGGTAGTGTGGTCCACGTGGTGCTGGACAGGTAGTGTGGTCCACGTGGTGCTGGGACAGGAAGTGTGGTCCACGTGTGCTGGGACAGGTAGTGTGGTCCACGTGGTGCTGGGACAGTTAGTGTGGTCCACGTGGTGCTGGGACAGGTAGTGTGGTCCACGTGGTGCTGGGACAGGTAGTGTGGTCCACGTGGTGCTGGGACAGTTAGTGTGGTCCACGTGGTGCTGGGACAGTCAGTGTGGTCCACGTGGTGCTGGGACAGTCAGTGTGGTCCACGTGGTGCTGGGACAGTTAGTGTTGTCCACGTGGTGCTGGGACAGCTAGTGTGGTCCACGTGGTGCTGGGACAGTGTGATCCACGTGGTGCTGGGACAGGTAGTGTCGTCCACGTGGTGCTGGGACAGTTAGTGTGTCCACGTGGTGCTGGGACAGGTAGTGTGGTCCACGTGGTGCTGGGACAGTGTGGTCCACGTGGTGCTGGGACAGTGTGGGTCCACGTGGTGCTGGGACAGTGTGGTCACGTGGTGCTGGGACCAGTGTGGGTCCACGTGGTGCCTGGGACAGTGTGGTCCACGTGGTGCTGGGACAATTAGTGTGGAGTCCACCGTGGTGCTAGGACAGGTAGTGTGGTCCACGTGGTGCTGGGACAGTGTGGTCCACGTGGTGCTGGGACAGTGTTGCTCCACGTGGTGCTGGACAGGTAGTGTGGTCCACGTGGTGCTGGGACAGGTAGTGTGGTCCCACGTGGTTGCTGGGACAGGTAGTTGGTCCACGTGTGCTGGGACAGTGTGGTCCACGTGGTGCTGGGACAGTGTGGTCCAACGTTGGTGCTGAGGATCAGTAGTGGTCCACGTGGTGCTGGGACAGATTGTGGTCCACGTGGTGCTGGGACAGTAGTGTGGTCCACGTTGGTGGCTGGGGGACAGTGTGGTCCACGTGGTGCTGGGACAGTGTGGTCCACGTGGTGCTGAGGACAGTGTGGTCCACGTGGTGCTGGGAAAGTAGTGTGGTCCACGTGGTGCTGGGACAGGAGTGTGGTCCACGTGGTGCTGGACGGACAGTGTGGTCCACGTGGTGCTGGGACAGGTAGTGTGGTCCACGTGGTGCTGGGACAGGTAGTGTGTCCACGTGGTGCTGGGACAGGTAGTGTGTCCAGTGGTGCTGGGACAGGTAGTGTGGTCCACGTGGTGCTGGGACAGGTAGTGTGGTACCACGTGGTGCTGGGACAGTTAGTGTGGTCCCACGTGTGCTGGGACAGTAGTGTGGTCCACGTGGTGCTGGACAGTAGTGTGGTCCACGTGGTGCTGGGACAGTTAGTGTGGTCCACGTGGTGCTGGGACAGGTAGTGTGGTCCACGTGGTGCTGGGACAGTTAGTGTGGTCCACGTGGTGCGGGACAGTTAGGTGGTCCACGTGGTGCTGGGACAGGTAGTGGGTACAACGTGGGCTGGGACAGGTAGTTGTCGTCCACGTGGTGCTGGGACAGTGTGGTCCACGTGGTGCTGGGGACAGGAAGTGTGGTCCACGTGGTGCTGGGAAAGGTAGTGTGGACCACGTGGTGCTGGGACAGTTAGTGTGGTCCACGTGGTGCTGGGACAGTTAGTGTGGTCCACGTGGTGCTGGGACAGGTAGTGTGGTCCCGTGGTGCTGGGACAGGTAGTGTGGTCCACGTGGTGCTTGGACAGGAAGTGTGGTCCACGTGGTGCTGGGACAGGTAGTGTGGACCACGTGGTGCTGGGACAGGTAGTGTGGTCCTCGTGGTGCTGGGACAGGAAGTGTGGTCCACGTGGTGCTGGGACAGGTAGTGTGGTCCACGTGGTGCTGGGACAGTCAGTGTGGTCCACGTGGTGCTGGGACAGTGTGGTCCACGTGGTGCTGGGACAGTGTGGTCCACGTGGTGCCTGGACAGTGTGGTCCACGTGGTGCTGGGACAATTAGTGTGGTCTACGTGGTGCTAGGACAGGTAGTGTGGTCCACGTGGTGCTGGGACAGTGTGGTCCACGTGGTGCTGGGACAGTGTGCCTCCACCGTTGTGTGGACCCCCTGGCGACAGGAGCTAGTGTGGTCCACGTGGTTCTGGGACAGGTAGTTGTGGTTTTCCACGTGGTGCTGGGACAGGTAAGTGTGGGTCCACGTGTTGCTGGACAGTACAGTGTGGTCCACGTGGTGCTTGGACAGGTAGTTTGCGCTGGTCCACCGTGGTGCTGGGACAGGAAGTTGTGCGTCCACGTCGGTTTTTTGCTGGCTGGGACATGTTTTAGTGTGGCACCACGTGTGCTGGGACAGTGTGGTCCACGTGGTGCTGGGGACAGTGTGGTCCACGTGGTGCTGAGACGTGTGGTCCACGTGGTGCTGGGACAGGTAGTGTGGTCCACGTGGTGCTGGGACAGGTAGTGTGGTCCACGTGGTGCTGGGACAGGAAGTGTGGTCCACGTGGTGCTGGGACAGGTAGTGTGGTCCACGTGGTGCTGGGGACAGTAGTGTGGTCCAACGTGGTGCTGGGACAGGTAGTGTGGTCCACGTGGTGCTGGGACAGGTAGTGTGGTCCACGTGGTGCTGGGACAGTTAGTGTGGTCCACGTGGTGCTGGGACAGTCAGTGTGGTCCACGTGGTGCTGGGACAGTCAGTGTGGTCCACGTGGTGCTGGACAGTTAGTGTTGTCCACGTGGTGCTGGGACAGCTAGTGTGGTCCACGTGGTGCTGGGACAGTGTGATCCACGTGGTGCTGGGACAGGTAGTGTCGTCCACGTGGTGCTGGACAGTTAGTGTTGTCCACGTGGTTCTGGGACAGGTAGTGTTGTCCACGTGGTGCTGGGACAGGTAGTGTTGTCCACGTGGTGCTGGGACAGGTAGTGTGGTCCACGTGGTGCTGGAACAGTGTGGTCCACGTGGTTGCTGGGACAGGTAGTGTGGTCCACGTGGTGCTGGGACAGTGTGGTCCACGTGGTGCTGGGACAGGTAGTGTGGTCCACGTGGTGCTGGGACAGGTAGTGTGGTCGACGTGGTGCTGGGACAGGTAGTGTGGTCCACGTGGTGCTGGGACAGTGTGGTCCACGTGGTGCTGGGACAGGTAGTGTGGACGACGTGGTGCTGGGACAGGTAGTGTGGTCCACGTGGTGCTGGGACAGTGTGGTCCACGTGGTGCTGGGACAGGTAGTGTGGTCCACGTGTGCTGGGACAGTGTGGTCCACGTGGTGCTGGGACAGTGTGGTCCACGTGGTGCTGGGACAGTGTGATCCACGTGGTGCTGGGACAGTGTGGTCCACGTGGTGCTGGGACAGTGTGGTCCACGTGGTGCCTGGACAGTGTGGTCCACGTGGTGCTGGGACAGTTAGTGTGGTCCACGTGGTGCTAGGACAGGTAGTGTGGTCCACGTGGTGCTGGGACAGTGTGGTCCACGTGGTGCTGGGACAGTGTGGTCCACGTGGTGCTGGGACAGGTAGTGTCGTCCACGTGGTGCTGGGACAGTGTGGTCCACGTGGTGCTGGGACAGGAAGTGTGGTCCACGTGGTGCTGGGAAAGGTAGTGTGGACCACGTGGTGCTGGGACAGTTAGTGTGGTCCACGTGATGCTGGGACAGGTAGTGTCGTGCACGTGGTGCTGGGACAGTGTGGTCCACGTGGTGCTGGGACAGGAAGTGTGGTCCACGTGGTGCTGGGAAAGGTAGTGTGGACCACGTGGTGCTGGGACAGTTAGTGTGGTCCACGTGGTGCTGGGACAGTTAGTGTGGTCAACGTGGTGCTGGGACAGGTAGTGTGGTCCACGTGATGCTGGGACAGGTAGTGTCGTCCACGTGGTGCTGGGACAGTGTGGTCCACGTGGTGCTGGGACAGGAAGTGTGGTCCACGTGGTGCTGGGAAAGGTAGTGTGGACCACGTGGTGCTGGGACAGTTAGTGTGGTCCACGTGGTGCTGGGACAGTTAGTGTGGTCCACGTGGTGCTGGGACAGGTAGTGTGGTCCACGTGGTGCTGGGACAGGTAGTGTGGTCCACGTGGTGCTTGGACAGGAAGTGTGGTCCACGTGGTGCTGGGACAGGTAGTGTGGACCACGTGGTGCTGGGACAGGTAGTGTGGTCCTCGTGGTGCTGGGACAGGAAGTGTGGTCCACGTGGTGCTGGGACAGGTAGTGTGGACCACGTGGTGCTGGGACAGTGTGGGCCACGTGGTGCTGGGACAGTGTGGTCCACGTGGTGCTGGGACAGTGTGGTCCACGTGGTGTTGGGACAGGTAGTGTGGTCCACGTGGTGCTGGGACAGTTAGTGTGGTCCACGTGGTGCTGGGACAGTTAGTGTGGTCCACGTGGTGCTGGGACAGTTAGTGTGGTCCACCTGGTGCTGGGACAGGTAGTGTGGTCCACGTGGTGCTAGGACAGTGTGGTCCACGTGGTGTTGGGACAGGTAGTGTGGTCCACGTGGTGCTGGGACAGTTAGTGTGGTCCACGTGGTGCTGGGACAGTTAGTGTGGTCCACGTGGTGCTGGGACAGGTAGTGTGGTCCACGTGGTTCTGCGACAGGTAGTGTGGACCACGTGGTGCTGGGACAGTTAGTGTGGACCACGTGGTGCTGGGACAGTTAGTGTGGTCCACCTGGTGCTGGGACAGGTAGTGTGGTCCACGTGGTGCTGGGACAGTTAGTGTGGTCCACGTGGTGCTGGGACAGGTAGTGTGGTCCACCTGGTACTGGGACAGGTAGTGTGGTCCACGTGGTGCTAGGACAGTGTGGTCCACGTGGTGCTGGGACAGGTAGTGTGGTCCACGTGGTGCTGGGACAGTTAGTGTGGTCCACGTGGTGCTGGGACAGGTAGTGTGGTCCAAGTGGTGCTGGGACAGTTAGTGTGGTCCACCTGGTGCTGGGACAGGTAGTGTGGTCCACGTGGTGCTAGGACAGTGTGGTCCACGTGGTGCTGGGACAGGTAGTGTGGTCCACGTGGTACTGGGACAGGTAGTGTGGACCACGTGGTGCTGGGACAGTTAGTGTGGTCCACCTGGTGCTGGGACAGGTAGTGTGGTCCACGTGGTGCTAGGACAGTGTGGTCCACGTGGTGCTGGGACAGGTAGTGTGGTCCACGTGGTGCTGGGACAGTTAGTGTAGACCACGTGGTGCTGGGACAGGTAGTGTGGTCCACGTGGTGCTGGGACAGTTAGTGTGGACCACGTGGTGCTGGGACAGTTAGTGTGGACCACGTGGTGCTGGGACAGTTAGTGTGGTCCACGTGGTGCTGGGACAGTTAGTGTGGACCACGTGGTGCTGGGACAGTTAGTGTGGTCCACGTGGTGCTGGGACAGTTAGTGTGGACCACGTGGTGCTGGGACAGGTAGTGTGGTCCACGTGGTGCTGGGACAGGTAGTGTGGTCCACGTGGTGCTGGGACAGTTAGTGTGGACCACGTGGTGCTGGGACAGTTAGTGTGGACCACGTGGTGCTGGGACAGTTAGTGTGGTCCACGTGGTGCTGGGACAGTTAGTGTGGACCACGTGGTGCTGGGACAGTTAGTGTGGTCCACGTGGTGCTGGGACAGTTAGTGTGGACCACGTGGTGCTGGGACAGGTAGTGTGGTCCACGTGGTGCTGGGACAGGTAGTGTGGTCCACGTGGTGCTGGGACAGGTAGTGTGGTCCACGTGGTGCTGGGACAGGTAGTGTGGTCCACGTGGTGCTGGGACAGGTAGTGTGGTCCACGTGGTTCTGGGACAGGTAGTGTGGTCCACGTGGTGCTGGGACAGGTAGTGTGGTCCACGTGGTGCTGGGACAGGTAGTGTGGTCCACGTGGTGCTGGGACAGTTAGTGTGGACCACGTGGTGCTGGGACAGGTAGTGTGGTCCACGTGGTGCTGGGACAGGTAGTGTGGTCCACGTGGTGCTGGGACAGTTAGTGTGGTCCACGTGGTGCTGGGACAGTGTGGACCACGTGGTGCTGGGACAGTGTGGTCCACGTGGTGCTGGGACAGGTAGTGTGGTCCACGTGGTGCTGGGACAGGTAGTGTGGTCCACGTGGTGCTGGGACTGTTAGTGTGGTCCACGTGGTGCTGGGACAGTTAGTGTGGTCCACGTGGTGCTGGGACAGGTAGTGTGGTCCACGTGGTGCTGGGACAGGTAGTGTGGTCCACGTGGTGCTGGGACAGGTAGTGTGGTCCACGTGGTGCTGGGACAGTTAGTGTGGTCCACGTGGCCACAACTAACCTGTCAACCCGTCACACCGTCACACCGTCACACCGTCAACCCGTCACACTGTCAACCTGTCACACTGTCAACCCGTCACACCATCAACCTGTCACACCGTCAACCCGTCACACTGTCAACCCGTCACACCATCAACCCGTCACACCGTCAACCCGTCACACTGTCAACCCGTCACACTGTCAACCCGTCACACCATCAACCCGTCACACCATCAACCCGTCACACTGTCAACCCGTCACACTGTCAACCCGTCACACCATCAACCCGTCACACCATCAACCCGTCACACTGTCAACCCGTCACACTGTCAACCCGTCACACTATCAACCCGTCACACTGTCAACCCGTCACGCCATCAACCCGTCACACCGTCAACCCGTCACACCATCAACCCGTCACACTGTCAACCCGTCACACTGTCAACCCGTCACACCATCAACCCGTCACACCGTCAACCCGTCACACTGTCAACCCGTCACACTGTCAACCCGTCACACCGTCAACCCGTCACACCATCAACCCGTCACACTGTCAACCCGTCACACTGTCAACCCGTCACACTGTCAACCCGTCACACTGTCAACCCGTCACACCGTCAACCCGTCACACCATCAACCCGTCACACCGTCAACCCGTCACACTGTCAACCCGTCACACCATCAACCCGTCACACCGTCAACCCGTCACACCGTCAACCCGTCACACTGTCAACCCGTCACACCGTCACACCGTCACACTGTCAACCCGTCACACCATCAACCCGTCACACCGTCAACCCGTCACACCATCAACCCGTCACACCGTCAACCCGTCACACCGTCACACCGTCAACCCGTCACACTGTCAACCCGTCACACCATCAACCCGTCACACCGTCAACCCGTCACACCATCAACCCGTCACACCGTCACACCGTCACACCATCAACCCGTCACACCATCAACCCGTCACACCGTCACACCGTCAACACCGTCACACCGTCAACCCGTCACACCGTCAACCCGTCAACCCGTCACACTGTCAACCCGTCACACCATCAACCCGTCACACCGTCAACCCGTCACACCATCAACCCGTCACACCGTCAACCCGTCACACCATCAACCCATCACACCATCAACCCGTCACACCATCAACCCGTCACACCGTCAACCCGTCACACCGTCAACACCGTCACACCGTCAACCCGTCACACCGTCAACCCGTCACACCGTCAACCCGTCACACCGTCAACACCGTCACACCGTCAACCCGTCACACCATCAACCCGTCACACCGTCAACCCGTCACACCATCAACCCGTCACACCGTCAACCCGTCACACCATCAACCCGTCACACCATCAACCCGTCACACCATCAACCCGTCACACCGTCAACCCGTCACACCGTCAACCCGTCACACCGTCAACCCGTCACACCGTCAACCCGTCACACCGTCACACCGTCACACCGTCACACCGTCACACCGTCAACACCGTCACACCGTCACACCGTCAACACGGACGATAACCAATAAAACACAGGAGTTACACATGATATCTTAGT
This sequence comes from Procambarus clarkii, assembly GCF_040958095.1. Classification (NCBI taxonomy): domain Eukaryota; kingdom Metazoa; phylum Arthropoda; class Malacostraca; order Decapoda; family Cambaridae; genus Procambarus; species Procambarus clarkii. The sequence goes on from NC_091175.1 coordinate 42,830,562, forward strand.
AAATAATAATGAATAAACCATGTCGCCTTCAGACGGTGTTTCCTGCACGTAACGATCTCAGCTTAGACACATATTAATACCCGACATATATGTACTATTATCAGTAGCAGTCTCCGTGGTGTAGTGGTAAGACACTCGCCTGGCGTTCCGCGAGCGCTATGTCATGGGTTCGTATCCTGGCCGGGGAGGATTTACTGGGCGCAATTCCTTAACTGTAGCCTCTGTTTAACGCAACAGTAAAATGTGTACTTGGATGAAAAAACGATTCTTCGCGGCAGGGGATCGTATTCCAGGGACCATAGGATTAAGGACTTGCCCGAAACGCTACGCGTACTAGTGGCTGTACAAGAATGTAACAACTCTTGTATATATCTCAAAAAAAAAAAAAAATTATACCATAGTACATAATGGTCTGCCCTCCTCCGTACTCGGCGCCGTTCCCGTTTTCATTGTGAGTCGGACGAGAGGAATGACTACGGTCTTTATTAACTATGAAGTTAAATTATTAGATTCATTTTGTTTTGACTTCCAATCGTTAGATTGGTGATGTTATTTTACGATGAGCTGAACAGTCTGTGTTCATGTTCATGTCTGTGTTCATGCTCATGTCTGTGTTCATGTTCATGTCTGTGTTCATGATCATGTCTGTGTTCATGCTCATGTCTGTGTTCATGCTCATGTCTGTTTTCATGTTCATGTCTGTGTTCATGTTCATGTCTGTGTTCATGTTCATGTCTGTGTTCATGATCATGTCTGTGTTCATGCTCATGTCTGTGTTCATGCTCATGTCTGTTTTCATGTTCATGTCTGTGTTCATGTTCATGTCTGTGTTCATGTTCATGTCTGTGTTCATGATCATGTCTGTGTTCATGCTCATGTCTGTGTTCATGCTCATGTCTGTGTTCATGTTCATGTCTGTGTTCATGCTCATGTCTGTGTTCATGCTCATGTCTGTGTTCATGCTCATGTCTGTGTTCATGCTCATGTCTGTGTTCATGCTCATGTCTGTGTTCATGCTCATGTCTGTGTTCATGTTCATGTCTGTGTTCATGTTCATGTCTGTGTTCATGTTCATGTCTGTGTTCATGATCATGTCTGTGTTCATGCTCATGTCTGTGTTCATGCTCATGTCTGTTTTCATGTTCATGTCTGTGTTCATGTTCATGTCTGTGTTCATGTTCATGTCTGTGTTCATGATCATGTCTGTGTTCATGCTCATGTCTGTGTTCATGCTCATGTCTGTTTTCATGTTCATGTCTGTGTTCATGTTCATGTCTGTGTTCATGTTCATGTCTGTGTTCATGATCATGTCTGTGTTCATGCTCATGTCTGTGTTCATGCTCATGTCTGTGTTCATGTTCATGTCTGTGTTCATGCTCATGTCTGTGTTCATGCTCATGTCTGTGTTCATGCTCATGTCTGTGTTCATGCTCATGTCTGTGTTCATGCTCATGTCTGTGTTCATGCTCATGTCTGTGTTCATGTTCATGTCTGTGTTCATGTTCATGTCTGTGTTCATGTTCATGTCTGTGTTCATGATCATGTCTGTGTTCATGCTCATGTCTGTGTTCATGCTCATGTCTGTTTTCATGTTCATGTCTGTGTTCATGTTCATGTCTGTGTTCATGTTCATGTCTGTGTTCATGATCATGTCTGTGTTCATGCTCATGTCTGTGTTCATGCTCATGTCTGTGTTCATGTTCATGTCTGTGTTCATGCTCATGTCTGTGTTCATGCTCATGTCTGTGTTCATGTTCATGTCTGTGTTCATGCTCATGTCTGTGTTCATGCTCATGTCTGTGTTCATGATCATGTCTGTGTTCATGCTCATGTCTGTGTTCATGCTCATGTCTGTGTTCGTAGCGGGAAAATATTCTGGAACAAATATGTGACTAAGGCGCTCTCTCTTAGGACTAACTAATGTGTTTACTTGTAATGGACTAAACACAAGCAGCCACTAGTTATTTGTACCTTAACAGTTTATGGTGATGTGGGAAGTTTCCCCTCAGTGTGTGAGAGAGAGGGAGGGAGAGACTTCCATCCCTCCCTCTCCTTCCCCCACCCCTCACCTTCCCCCACCCTCACCTTCCCCAAACCCTCACCTTCCCCCACCCTCACCTTCCCCAACCTCTCACGTTCCCCAACCTCTCACGTTCCCCCACCCCTCACCTTCCTCCACCCCTCACCTTCCCCCACCCCTCACCTTCCCCCACCCCTCTCCTTCCCCCACCCTCACCTTCCCCCACCCTCACCTTCCTCCACCCCTCACCTTCCCCCACCCCTCACCTTCCCCCACCCTCACCTTCCCCCACCCCTCTCCTTCCCCCACCCTCACCTTCCCCCACCCTCACCTTCCTCCACCCCTCACCTTCCCCCACCCCTCACCCTACCCCACCCCTCACCTTCCTCCTCTCCTCACCTTCCCCCACCCCTCACCTTCCTCAACCACTTACCTTCCCCCACCCCTCACCTTCCCCCTCCCCTCACCTTCCCCCACCCTCACCTTCCTCCACCCCTCACCTTCCTCCACCCCTTACCTTCCCCCACCCCTCACCTTCCCCCACCCCTCTCCTTCCCCCACCCTTACCTTCCTCCACCCCTCACCTTCCCCCACCCTCACCTTCCTCCACCCCTCACCTTCCTCCACTCCTCATCTTCCCCCACCCCTCACCTTCCCCCACCCTTCACCTTCCCCCACCCTTCACCTTCCCCCACCCCTCACCTTCCCCCACCCTCACCTTCCCCCTCCCTCACCTTCACCCACCCCTCACCTTCCCCCACCCTTCACCTTCCCCCACCCCTCACCTTCCCCCACCCTCACCTTCCCCCTTCCTCACCTTCCCCCACCCCTCACCTTCCCCCACCCTTCACCTTCCCCCACCCCTCACCTTCCCCCACCCCTCACCTTCCCCCACCCCTCACCTTCCCCCACCCCTCACCTTCCTCCACCCCTCACCTTCCCCCACCCTCACCTTCCCCCACCATAACCTTCCCCCACCCTCACCTGCCCCCACCCTCACCTTCCCCCACCCTCACTTTCCCCCACCATAACCTTCCCCCACCCCTCACCTGCCCCCACCCTCACCTTCCCCCACTCCTCACCTTCCCCCCACCCTCACCTTCCCCCACCCCTCACCTGCCTTTCCCCTCACCTTCCCCCACCCTCACCTTCCCTCACCCTCACCTTCCCCCACCCCTCACCTTCCCCCACCCCCCACCTTCCCCCCACCCTCACCTTCCCTCACCCTCACCTTCCTCCACCCTCACCTTTCCCCACCCTCACCTTCCCCCACCCTCACCTTCCCCCACCCTCACCTTCCTCCACCCCTCACCTTCCCCCACCCTCACCATCCCCCACCCTCACCTTCCCCCCACCCTCACCATCCCCCACCCCTCACTTTCCCTCTCTCTCACCTTCCCCCACCCTCACCTTCCCCCACCCTCACCTTCCCCCACCCTCACCTTCCCCCTCCCTTCACCTTCCCCCACCCCTCACCTTCCCCCACCCCCCACCTTCCCCCCACCCTCACCTTCCCTCAAGCTCACCTTCCTCCACCCTCACCTTCCCCCACCCTCACCTTCCCCCACCCTCACCTTCCCCCACCCTCACCTTCCTCCACCCCTCACCTTCCCCCACCCTCACCATCCCCCACCCTCACCTTCCCCCCACCCTCACCATCCCCCACCCCTCACTTTCCCTCTCTCTCACCTTCCCCCACCCTCACCTTCCCCCACCCTCACCTTCCCTCACCCTCACCTTCCCCACCCTTACCTTCCCCCACCCTCACCTCCCCCCACTTTTCACCTTCCCCCACCCCTCACCTTCCCCCACCTATCACCTTCCCCACCCTCACCTTCCCCCACCCCTCACCTTCCCCACCCTAACCTTCCCCTACCCCTCACCTTCCCCCACCCCTCACCTTCCCCCACCCTCGCCTTCCCCCACCCGTCACCTTCCCCCACCCCTCACCTTCCCCCACCCCTCACCTTCCCCCACCTATCACATTCTCTCACCCTCACCTTCCCGCACCCTCACCTTCCCCCACCCCTCACCTTCCCCCTACTCTCACCTTCCCCCACCCCTCATCTTTCCCCCCCCCCCCTCACCTTCCCCCCCACCATCACCTTCCCCCACCCTCACCCTTCCCCACCCCCCACCTTCCCTCCCTCCCTCTCTCTCACCTTCCCTCCTCCTCACCTTCCCCCACCCCTCACCTTCCCCCATCCCTCACCTTTCCCCCCCTCACCTTCCCCCCCACTATCACCTTTCCCCACCCCTTACCTTCACCCACCCTCACCTTCCCCTATCCCTCACCTAACCCCACCCTTCACCTTCTCACACCCTCACCTTCTCGCACCCTCACCTTCCCCTACCCCTCACCTTCCCCCACCCCTCACCTTCCCCCACCCTCACCTTCCCCCACCCCTCACCTTCCCGCACCCTCACCTTCCCCTATCCCTCACCTAACCCCACCCCTCACCTTCTCGCACCCTCACCTTCCCCTATCCCTCACCTAACCCCACCCCCCACCTTCCCCCACCCCTCACCTGCCTTTCCCCTCACCTTCCTCCACCCCTCACCTTCCCCCACCCCTCACCTGCCTTCCCCCTCACCTTCCTCCACCCCTCACCTTCCCCCACCCCTCACCTTCCCATACCCCTCACCCTCCCTCCCCCTCACCTTCCCTCACCTCTCTCCTTCTCCCACCCCTCACCTTCTCCCATCCCTCCTTTTCCACCACCCCTCACCTTCCCCCACCTCTCGCTTCCCCCCCCTCACCTTCCCCCCCTCACCTTCCCCCACCCCTCACCTTCCCCCACCCCTCACCTTCCCTCCAGGTCACCTTCCCTCCCCCTCACCTTCCTCCACCCCTCACTTTCCCCCACCCCTCACCTTCCCTCACCCCTCACCTTCCTCCACCCCTCACTTTCCCCCACCCCTCACCTTCCCTCACCCCTCACCTTCCCCCACCCCTCACCTTCCTCCAACCCTCACTTTCCCCCGCCCCTCACCTCCCCCCCCCCCCCCCTCAGAAAGGTATAAAAATGCAAGTCAGTCATGAATTTACAATCGTATTTTTGTCCAAGTCTCTTTAAGATGATCGTTAAACTAAGGGAAAATACCTGAGGCGGAGGAGCGGCCGGAAGGTCAACCTTCACTACTTCAAAGGCAACCTTCCCAGGCCAGGAGGAAGATGGGTCTTGTCTGCTGATTGAAAATGAAACTGAAAATTTGTCATTTCTGAAGCCTTAAGTTGAGAAATTTCAGGTTCATATATATGTATATGTATATGTATATGTATATGTATATGTATATGTATATGTATATGTATATGTGTGTGTGTATTCACCTAGGGGCTTGCGGGGGTTGAGCTCTGCTCTTTGGTCCCGCCTCTCAACCGTCAATCAACAGGTGTACAGGTTCCTGAGCCTACTGGGCTCTATCATATCTACACTTGAAACTGTGTATGGAGTCAGCCTCCACCACATCACTTCCTAATGCATTCCATTTGTCAACCACTCTGACACTAAAAAAGTGCTTTCTAATATCTCAGTGGCTCATTTGGACACCCAGTTTCCACCTGTGTCCCCTTTTTCGAGTTCCACCCATGATAAATAGTTTGTATTTGTTCACCCTGTCTATTCCCCTGAGAATTTTGTAGGTGGTGATCATGTCTCACCCTTACTTTTCTCTGACTTTCAGCGACGTGAGGGTTAGCTCCCGTAGCCTTTCCTCGTAGCTCATACCTCGCAGTTCCGGGACGAGTCTTGTGGCATACCTCTGTATCTTCTCTAACTTTGTCTTGTGTTTAACTAGGTATGGACTCCAGGCTGGAGCTGCATACTCCAGGATTGGTCAGACATAAGTGGTATACAGGGTCCTGAACGATTCCTTTCATAAGTTTCTAAAGGCAGTTCTTATGTTGGCTAATCTAGCATATGCTGCTGATGAAATCTTTTTGATGTGGGCCTCTGGGGACAGTTTCGGTGTGATATCAACCCCCAGATCTTTCTCTCCATTTGACTTTTGCAGGATATCACCTCCCAGAAGGTACCTTGTGTTCAGCCTTCTGCTCCCTTCACCTAATTTCATTACTTTACACTTTCCTGAGTTGAACTTCAGCAGTCATTTCCTAGACCATTCCTCCAGTTTGTCCAGGTCACCCTGCAGTCTCTGTCCATTTTCATCCGTCTTGATTCTTTTCTTAATTTTTGCATCATCAGCAAACAATGAGAGGAATGACACTTCCTCTGGAAGATCGTTTACAAATATTAGAAACAGGATGGGTCCAAGCAGTACCCATCCTGTCGTCGAGCAGTACCCCCATAAAAGGTTGATACATAAGCTGGAGAAACAGGCAGGAGGAACTGGTAGGGCGCTCCAGTGGATAAGGGAGTACCTAAGCAATAGGAAGCAGAGAGTTACAGTGAGGGGTGAGACCTCAGATTGGCGTGAAGTCACCAGTAGAGTCCCACAAGGCTCTGTACTCGGACCTATCCTGTTTTTGATATACGTAAATGATCTCCCAGAGGGTATAGACTCATTCCTCTCAATGTTTGCTGAGAACGCCTTGTCCCCTGCAGCCCATGTCAAGAGGATAACAAAAGCAGCATATGTCAGGTTGGCCAAATTAAGAACGGCATTCAGAAACTTGTGAAAGGAATCCTTTAGAACCTTGAAGACCACGTGACCAATCCTGGAGTATACAGCTTCAGCATGGAGTCCATATCTTTTCAAACAAAAAACTAAGTTGAAGAAGGTTCAGAGGTTTGCCACCAGACTAGTGCGTGAACTGAAGGGCATGATGTATGCGGTAAGACTACGGAAATTAAACCTTACGTCGTTTGAAGAGAGTTAGGGGGGGCACATGATCACCACATACAAGATTCTCAAAGGAAATGATAGGGTAGACAAAGACAGTTTATTTAACAAAAGAGACACACGCACAAGGGGACACAGGTGGAAATTGAGCGCCCAAATGAACCGTAGAGACATTAGAAGTAATTTTTTTTAGTGTCAGAGTAGTTGACAAATGGAATGCATTAGGCAGTGATGTGGTGGAGGCTGACTCCATACACAGTTTCAAGTGTAGATATGATAGAGCCCAGTAGGCTCAGGAACCTGTACATTAGCTTTTTTTTTTGGCAGGGATATTCCTGTGCGGGCCCTAATCCTCTGGCTGGCCCACTGCGCGGGCCCTAAGCCTCTGGCTGGCCCACTGCGCGGGCCCTAATCCTCTGGCTGGCCCACTGCGCGGGCCCTAAGCCTCTGGCTGGCCCACTAAGTGTTGCTTGTTTCTGTTTTACTTGGGCGGAGTATGAGTATTTATGAATCGTATGGTCGCTTCAGTAAGATTTTGCCATATGTGTTTAACAACTTCTTCTGCTCTGTTGAATCTAAGTTGATATCTTAATGGGTTTGTAACTGTGCACTGTGTTAGATAATGTCCATGAGCTGATCGACAGTTGTAATGTAATGTAGTGTAATGTAAATGTAATGTAATAGGTGTAGATAGGTGTAATGTAATAGGTGTAATGAAGATAGGTGTAGGGAGCAGGAGGCCAGATACAAGGTATCATTTGGGAGAGGAAATTCTTCAAGAGTCAGAGAAAGAAAAAGACTTGGGGGTTGATATCACGCCAGACCTGTCTCCTGCAGCACATATCAAGACGATAACATCAGCGGCATATGCCAGGCTGGCCAACATACGAACGGCATTCAGAAACTTGTGTAAAGAATCATTCAGAACTTTGTATATGTCAGGCCAATCCTGGAGTATGCAGCCCCAGCATGGAGTCCATATCTAGTCAAGGATAAGATTAAACTGGAAAAGGTTAAAGGCTTGCCACCAGACTAGTAACCGAGCTGAGAGGTATGAGCTACGAGGAGAGACTACGGGAATTAAACCTCACTTCGCTGGAAGACAGAAGAGTTAGGGGGACATGATCACCACATTCAAGATTCTCAAGGGAATTGATAGGGTGGATAAAGACAGGCTATTTAACACAAGGGGCACACGCACTAGGGGACACAGGTGGAGACTGAGTGCCCAAATGAGCCACAGAGATATTAGAAAGAACTTTTTTAGTGTCAGAGTGGTTGACAAATGGAATGCATTAGGAAGTAATGTGGTGGAGGCTGACTCCATACACAGTTTCAAGTGTAGATATGATAGAGCCCAATAGGCTCAGGAATCTGTACACCTGTTGATTGACGGTTGAGAGGCGGGACCAAAGAGCTAAAGCTCAACCCCCGCAAGCACAACTAAGTGAGTACAACTAAGTGAGTACAACTAAGTGAGTACAACTAAGTGAGTACAACTAAGTGAGTACAACTAAGTGAGTACAACTAAGTGAGTACAACTAAGTGAGTACAACTAAGTGAGTACACACACACAAGAAGACCCAGACAGGAATGTGATAGAAACAAGTAATCATGGGAGACGTCAACCACGGGAAGATAGATTGGGGGAACAGAGACCCACGTGGCAACAAAAAACTTTTTCAGTCAACACGTCAAGGGCCCGACAAGAATGAGAGGAGGGGATGAACCAGCCTTGGGTGATCTGATATTTACCCTAAATGAGTCGGATATAAGGGAAGTTAAGTTGGAAGTCCCCTTGGGAATAAGTGATCATAGTGTATCGAGCTTTGAGTACCTGGTTGAGCTAGGAATTATCACCCCGAAAAAAGAACTGGGAAACAAAGGGCTGGCGTACCGAAAGGGAAACTATGAGGAGATGAATAAATTCCTATGGGATATACCATGGGACACAGAACTCAGAACCAAGTCCGTTCAAGACATGATGGTGTATGTCACCCAAAATTGTCAGGAGGCTGTAAGCAGGATTATCCCAGCCCGACAGGAAAAAAAACTAGAAACATAAATCTATGGTTTAATAGGGAATGTATGAAAGCAAAGGAGCTGAACAAAAGGGCATGGAGGAACTTCTGTAATAACAGAACACCAGACAGTAGAGAGATACCAGAGAACCAGGAACGAGTATGTTAGTGTGAGAAGAGCAGCTGAGAAAAGGTATGAAAATGATATAGCTAATAAAGCCATGACCGAACCAAAGCTACTACTCAGTCACATCAGGAGGAAGACAACAGTGAAGGAACAGGTGATGAAACTTAGAACGGGTGAGGACAGGTACACAGAGAATGACAAAGAGGTGTGTGAAGAACTCAACAAGAGGTTCCAGGAGGTCTTCACAAAAGAACGAGGAGAGATCACTGCACTAGGAGAGGTGGCAGTAAACCAGGCGACCTTGGAAGGGTTCGAAATTACTAGAGATGAGGTTAAGAGGCATCTGTTGGAGCTGGACGTGAGAAATGCTGTTGGCCCGGACGGAATCTCACCATGGGTATTGAAAGAGTGTGCAGGAGAGCCCTGCTTACCACTCTCCATAGTGTATAGTAGGTCACTGGAGACGGGAGACCTACCAGAAATATGGAAGACGGCTAATGTAGTCCCAATATACAAAAAGGGTGACAGACAAGAGGCACTGAACTACAGGCCAGTGTCCTTGACTTGTATACCATGCAAGGTGATGGAGAAGATCGTGAGAAAAAACCTAGTAACACATCTGGAGAGAAGAGACTTCGTGACAACCCATCAACATGGGTTCAGGGAGGGTAAATCTTGCCTTACAGGCTTAATACAATTCTACGATCGGGTGACAAAGATTAAGCAAGAAAGAGAAGGATGGGCGGACTGCATTTTTTTAGATTGTCGAAAAGCCTTTGACACAGTACCGCATAAAAGGCTGATGCACAAGCTGGAGAAAGAGGCAGGAGTAACTGGTAGGGCGCTCCAGTGGATAAAGGAGTACCTAAGCAATAGGAAAATGAGGGCACACCAGGAGCCCACCAAGACCCGCCAACCCCCGGCACCTCTCGGCCAAGCCGCCCCCGAACACCGTCACCCCGCCGGGAGAACCGACCAGAACCCGTCAAACAAAATCTATCAACCATCCAGTGACCCAATGCTGTATGTGCGCCAGGCGTTGTTCACCCGGACCGTTGAACAGGGGATGCCAAACGGCAGTAGCAAAGCCAAATCGCGAAAACAGAACGTGATCCAGCGACTCCCAGGCGGAGGCGGCGTTTAGACAAGGTTGAACCAGGAGTCCTTTCGTGTGTTTACAGGTTGTGTTACGTGACCGGCCGCTCCTCCCTGAGGGAGTGTTCCAATAATATTGTCTTAACGACTAAGCTTATGTAACAATAGCAAGGGAGTCTGTAGTGTTTTCTGGTCCATTTATTTATATTCAGTCCTAGTGAATACTATTTTATTAAGTTTAAACACAAGACTCTTGATTAAAAGAATAATTAGAGTTTTAAATTTACGTGTAGTGAAAAGACGTCTATTGTGATGACGTCACGGAATGACCCATTCTCTAAATTCTTAAAGGGTAACTGTAGTATACTAATATATGTGTCGGGTTTCCGACAAGAACTTTTTCAGTGTCAAGGTAGTGGAATGCATTAGGATGTGATGTGGACTCCATACACAGTTTGAAATGTAGATATGATAGAGCTTGAGAAGCTCAGTAATCTGTTGAGAGGCGGGACCAAAGAGCCAGAGCTCAACCCCCGCAAGCACAACTAAATGAGTACACACAGACAGTACGGACAGCTGAGTAGACAGTGCTCTGGGGTCGTAATCCTAAGGGCCACAGTTCGATTCCCGGCAGATGCAGAAACAAATGGGCAGAGTTTCTTTCACCTTGATGCAACTGTTCACCTAGCAGTATATAGATACCTGGTAGGTAGACAGCTGCTACGGGTTGTTTTCCGGGGATGAGTGTGTGTGTTAGATAAAAATATGTAATAGACATAATAGAGGAAAAATAGATTGGTTAGAAAGGCGGGGTCCAAGAGCTAATAGCTCGACTGTGCAGATACAAATAGTAAATACATACACACACACACACACACACACACACACACACACACACACACACACACACACACGCGCGCACACGCACACGCACACGTACACACACACACACACACACACACACACACACACACACACACACACACAAGGGTACTACCTGGATAAGGGACTACCTGGGAGAAGTGCAGTGGGAGGAAGAACTTAGAGGAAAAACAGTGCAAGGTATGATGAACCAAGTCATATTGAAATGCAAGGAGGCTGAAGATAGATTTATTCCAACAATAAAGGAAAAAAGCAGGAGGGAATATAATAACCCATGGTTTAATAGACAGTGTCAGGAAGCAAAGGTGAGAAGCAGGAGGGAGTGGAGGAAGTACAGAAGGCAATGGACAGAGGACAACAGGATTAGATGTAACAGAGCTAGGAATGATTACATTAACATAAGACGAGTGTCGGAAAGAAATTATGAGAACGATATTGCAGTCAAAGCGAAAAAGCAACCAAAATTACTACATAGCCATATAAGAAGGAAGATGTCGGTAAATGACCAAGTGACAAGACTGAGGAAAACAGAAGGGGCATATACAGAAAGCGACAAGGAAATCTGCGAGGTACTGAATGCAAAATTCCATGGAGTGTTCACTACCGAGCCTGAGCAGCTCCCATTGTTAGAAGAGATTACCCAAGATGAAAGACTATCAGATATAGAGGTGACAGCAGAGGATGTAATGAAACAGTTGACAACACTGGATGCAAATAAAGCTGTTGGACCAGACAAAGTATCACCGTGGATACTTAAAGAGGCAGCGCAGGCTCTCAGCGTGCCTCTGGCAATGATCTTCAATGAGTCACTTATGTCGGGAGAATTGCCCAGTTGCTGGAAGGAGGCAAATGTCGTACCGATTTTCAAAAAGGGGGATAGGGAGGAGGCACTTAACTACAGACCCGTATCACTGACAAGCATCCCCTGCAAAATACTTGAAAGAATAATTAGGCTAAGACTTGTTGAGCACCTGGAGAGCATTGGGTTTGTAAACAAGCACCAACATGGGTTCTGGACAGGGAAATCATGCCTAACAAACCTTTTAGAATTCTATGATAAAGTAACAAGGATAAGGCAGGACAGAGAAGGCTGGGCAGACTGCATATTTCTTGACTGCCAAAAGGCCTTTGATACGGTACCGCACATGAGACTGCTATACAAACTTGAGAGGCAGGCAGGAGTAAGCGGAAAGGCCCTAGTATGGGTGAAGAACTACCTAACAGGAAGGAGCCAGAGGGTAATGGTAAGGGGCGAAAAGTCGGACTGGCGAACAGTAACAAGTGGAGTACCTCAAGGATCGGTGCTGGGACCAATCCTCTTTCTAATTTACGTAAATGATATGTTTACAGGAGTGGAATCATACATGTCGATGTTTGCAGATGACGCAAAATTAATGAGAAGAGTTGTGACAGACGAGGATTGTAGGATCCTCCAAGAGGACTTAAACAGGCTGCAGAGATGGTCAGAGAAATGGCTACTGGAGTTTAACACCAGTAAATGTAAAGTTATGGAAATGGGATCAGGTGACAGGAGACCAAAGGGACAGTACACAATGAAGGGGAACAGCCTACCTGTAACGATTCGAGAAAGAGACCTGGGAGTGGATGTGACACCTAATCTAACTCCTGAGGCACATATAAATAGGATAACGACAGCAGCGTACTCTACACTGGCGAAAATTAGAACTTCATTCAGAAACCTAAATGAGGAAGCTTTTAGGGCGCTTTACACTGCCTACGTGAGACCCGTCTTAGAGTATGCCGCGCCATCATGGAGCCCCCACTTGAAGAAACACATAAAGAAACTGGAGAAGGTTCAGAGGTTTGCGACGAGGCTTGTCCCAGAACTACGAGGGATGGGATATGAAGAGCGGCTGAAGGAACTGAACCTTACGACACTAGAGAAAAGAAGGGAGAGAGGAGATATGATAGGGACATATAAAATACTCAGGGGAATTGACAAAGTGGAAATAGATCAAATGTTCACACGTAATAATAACAGAACGAGGGGACATGGGTGGAAACTGGAAACTCAGATGAGTCACAGAGATGTTAGGAAGTTTTCTTTTAGCGTGAGAGTAGTAGAAAAATGGAATGCACTTGGGGAACAGGTTGTGGAAGCAAATACTATTCATACTTTTAAAACTAGGTATGATAGGGAAATGGGACAGGAGTCATTGCTGTAAACAACCGATAGCTAGAAAGGCGGGATCCAAGAGTCAATGCTCGATCCTGCAAGCACATATAGGTGAGTACATATAGGTGAGTACACACACACACACACACACACACACACACACACACACACACACACACACACACACACACACACACACACACACACACACACACACACACACACACACGAAATTGGACTTTTATCGTCGGGAAAATCGCTGTTAATTGAGAAAGAAAACAACCAGGAGTGACTGTAAGGGTTCACTGTGAACAGGAAGAACAGATAACATTCTCGTGTTCATTAAAGCCAGCTGTGAACAGGAAGAACATATAAATAACACGAGTGTTCATTAAGGCCAGCTGTGAACAGGAAGAACATATAAATAACACGAGTGTTCATTAAGGCCAGCTGTGAACAGGAAGAACATATAAATAACACGAGTGTTCATTAAGGCCAGCTGTGAACAGGAAGAACATATAAATAACACGAGTGTTCATTAAGGCCAGCTGTGAACAGGGAGAACATATAAATAACACGAGTGTTCATTAAGGCCAGCTGTGAACAGGAAGAACATATAAATAACACGAGTGTTCATTAAGGCCAGCTGTGAACAGGGAGAACATATAAATAACACGAGTGTTCATTAAGGCCAGCTGTGAACAGGAAGAACAGACAATAAGGAGGAGTTTGATATGTGTTAGAGTAAGAACAGTGTGATGTTGATACTCTTCACAGCTGTAGTAAGAGAGAGGAGGAGGAGGAGAACAAGAGATTAATGCCTCACAAGCGACGCCTGAGAACTGGAGCCACCAGTTCCAGCTCCCACAAGTAGGCAAAAACTAATTGGTCGCGCATAAAATAAAACAAGAAGTGACTGAACTGAAACAGACGTGACGGTCAAGCAAGCAGCATTATGGAGTTATATATTACTGGAGGTGAGGGCAGGAATTACTGGAAGTGAGGTAAGGAATTACTGGAGGTGAGGGCAGGAATTACTGGAAGTGAGAGCAGGAATTACTGGAGGTGAGGGCAGGGATTACCTGCTGGAACTGGACGTGAGTAAAACAAAACAGAGAGAAGCTAACCCTGGACACTAAAGGAGAGAGCAGAAGCCCTGTGCTTGACTGTGTGTAAGAGGTGACTGGAAGAAAGAGACCTGCCAGAAGGTTAACATTCTCCCAACATACACGAGGAGAGACTTACAGGCGGCACTGAACTACAGGTCAGTGTCCCTCACCATGCAAGATGACCTGTACAGTATCTACAGAGATGGTGCTTTGTAGCGCACCACCAGCACGGGGTTGGGGAAGGTCACCTTGCCTCACAGGGGCACGGGGTTGGGGAAGGTCACCTTGCCTCACAGGGGCACGGGGTTGGGGAAGGTCACCTTGCCTCACAGGGGCACGGGGTTAGGTCACCTTGCCTCACAGGGGTACGGGGTTAGGTCACCTTGCCTCACAGGGGTACGGGGTTAGGTCACCTTGCCTCACAGGAGCACGGGGTTAGGTCACCTTGCCTCACAGGAGCACGGGGTTAGGTCACCTTGCCTCACAGGGGCACGGGGTTAGGTCGCCTTGCCTCACAGGGGCACGGGGTTAGGTCCCCTTGCCTCACAGGGGCACGGGGTTAGGTCACCTTGCCTCACAGGAGCACGGGGTTAGGTCACCTTGCCTCACAGGGGCACGGGGTTAGGTCACCTTACCTCACAGGGGCACGGGGTTAGGTCACCTTGCCTCACAGGAGCACGGGGTTAGGTCACCTTGCCTCACAGGGGCACGGGGTTAGGTCACCTTGCCACACAGGGGCACGGGGTTAGGTCACCTTGCCTCACAGGAGCACGGGGTTAGGTCACCTTGCCTCACAGGGGCACGGGGTTAGGGAAGGTCACCTTGCCTCACAGGAGCACGGGGTTGGGGAAGGTCACCTTGCCTCACAGGAGCACGGAGTTGGGGAAGGTCACCTTGCCTCACAGGAGCACGGGGTTAGGAAAGGTCACCTTGCCTCACAGGGGCACAAGGTCAGGCAAGGTCACCTTGCCTCACAGGTTCTATGACTAGACGACACAAATTAGACAATAGAGAGGGGTGGGCAGACTGCAAATTTTTGGATTGCCAGAAAGCCTTTGACACAGTACCCCACAGTGACTAATGCATTAGTTGGAGAAGCAGGCAGCATTGACAGTTTAGGTGCTCCAGTGGATAAGGGAGTACCTAAGCAGCAGAAAACAGCGAGTTACTATGAGGGGTGAGATCAGGGTTGCATGATATGTCACCAGCGGAGTCCTGCAGGGCTCTGTTTTAAGACCAATCCTGTTTGTTTGATATACGTAAATGATCTTCCAGAGGGAATAG
Source organism: Procambarus clarkii (assembly GCF_040958095.1). Lineage (NCBI taxonomy): Eukaryota > Metazoa > Arthropoda > Malacostraca > Decapoda > Cambaridae > Procambarus > Procambarus clarkii. Next base: position 42,846,040 of record NC_091175.1, read on the forward strand.
ACTCATTCCTCTCAATGTTTGCTGACGATGCAAATATTATCGGGAGTAAACTAACGGAGATTCCAAGAGGTACAAGTTTGCCTGTATAACGTGAATGAATGATCCAGGAAATGGCTACTTGAGTTTAACTCAAGTGAGTGTAAAAGAATGAAACTAGGCAGAGGGAGCAGGAAGCCGGACACAAGCTATCAAATCCTTCAGGAATCAAATAGGGAAAGATATCTATAGAGGTCGATATCATACAGAATGTATCCTCTGAAGCCCACACCAAAAGGATATCCTCAGCGGCATATGCGAGGCTCGCCAACATTAGAACCGCCTTCAAAAATTGTGTTAGCATTCTTTCATAACTTTGTATATCACATATTTCAGACCAATCCTGAAGTATGCAGCACCAGCCTGGAGCCCGTATAAAAGGTCAGAGGTGTGCCACCAGACACCTGACAGATAGGAGTTACTAGGAAAGGCTAGAAGAATTAAACCTCATATCTCTGGAAAACAGAAGACTTAGGGAAGATCTGATCACCACATACAAAGTTCTCAGGGGGAATTGATAGGGAAGATGAAGTCAGATTATATTACATGAGTAGAACACGCACAAGGGGACACAGGTGGAAACTGAGTGCCCAACTTTTTCAGTGTCAGAGTAGTTAACAGGTGGAATGGATTAGGCAGTGATGTGGTGTTGGCTGACTCCATACACAGTTTCAAATGTAGATATGATAGAGCCCAGTAGGCTCAGGAACCTGTACACCAGTTGATTGACAGTTGAGAGGCGGGACCAAAGAGCCGAGGCTAAACCTCAGATAGTACAACTTGGGTCTTTCCAAACTCCGACGGTTCGAATCCCAGTACTGCTGCAAGAGATTTTTTCATTGATCTGTCATGTGAGTGTGATATATCTGTGTCACACTGACGAATGACAGTGTCACACTGATGAGTGACAGTGTCACACTGACGAGTGACAGTGTAACACTGACGAGTGACAGTGTCACACTGACGAGTGACAGTGTCACACTGACGAGTGACAGTGTCACACTAACGAGTGACAGTGTCACACTGACGAGTGACAGTGTCACACTGACGAGTGACAGTGTCACACTGACGAGTGACAGTGTCACACTGACGAGTGACACAAACCTCTAATATTCATCAAACTTTAGCCTCTAGTAAATTAAATTAATCGTCACTTTCAGTGCCAATTCCCCACGCCAGTAACGCTAACTTTAGCTAACACAACGACAGTAATCTTCACTTGACATTGTCACTAAGCCTATGGCATCAAATCCCATAGAAATTAATCCAGACTTCTCAGTATCATAAACAAGAAACTACACACATAATAGTGGTACACAGAGCGTGCATCAACAATAACACTGATGCAGGAACACCTCTACACTGTCCCTCAAACATGCAGCGTTTTCTACCATCAATTCGGTCAATCCTCTTGTGTCTTCAACGGTGGCTTCTTGATTCTTTTCTTCCACCTTCCTGTTCGTATCCAGGATTTGGATACGAGCTTATAAACCCTTATCCCAGCTTCTTACGCTGTAGCCGGCTTGTGAATACCTTTGACTAGTGGTTACCCACAAACTGCTCATTTGGTCCAGGAAGATCCTGGGGCTATTACCGGAAAACTGTCCAAACTGTACGTAGCGCCACACTAAGCTAAGGGCGGCACGCAGCTCCTCACACTTGTAGCTAATCAGGTGGTTCCGCCTGTCAGGTAATCACACTAACATATGTTACTAATGAGTTCTCGGGTACACGGTAACTCACATAGACTCACTGGGCTTCATCACTGCCAAGTTGCAGTGAAGGCTACTGCCTGGCCAGCTACTGCCTGGCCGGCTACTGCCTGGCCAGCTACTGCCTGCCCAGCTACTGCCTGGCCAGCAACTGCCTGGCCAGCTGCTGCCTGGCCAGCTACTGCCTGCCCAGCTACTGCCTGGCCGGCTACTGCCTGGCCAGCTACTGCCTGGCCAGCTACTGCCTGGCCAGCTACTGCCTGCCCAGCTACTGCCTGGCTAGCTACTGCCTGGCCAGCTACTGCCAGGCCAGCTACTGCCTGCCCAGCTACTGCCTGGCTAGCTACTGCCTGGCTAGCTACTGCCTGCCAGCTACTGCCAGGCCAGCTACTGCCTGCCCAGCTACTGCCTGGCTAGCTACTGCCTGGCTAGCTACTGCCTGCCCAGCTACTGCCTGGCCAGCTACTGCCTGGCCAGCTACTGCCTGGCCAGCTGCTGCCTGGCCAGCTACTGCCTGGCCAGCTGCTGCCTGGCCAGCTACTGCCTGGCTAGCTACTGCCTGGCCAGCTGGTGCCTGGCCACCTACTGCCTGGCCAGCTACTGCCTGGCCAGCTACTGCCTGGCCGGCTACTGCCTGCCCAGCTACTGCCTGGCCAGCTACTGCCTGGCCAGCTACTGCCTGGCTAGCTACTGCCTGCCCAGCTACTGCCTGCCCAGCTACTGCCTGGCCAGCTACTGCCAGGCCAGCTACTGCCTGCCCAGCTACTGCCTGGCTAGCTACTGCCTGGCTAGCTACTGCCTGCCCAGCTACTGCCTGGCCAGCTACTGCCTGGCCAGCTACTGCCTGGCTAGCTACTGCCTGCCCAGCTACTGCCTGCCCAGCTACTGCCTGGCCAGCTACTGCCAGGCCAGCTACTGCCTGGCCAGCTACTGCCTGCCCAGCTACTGCCAGGCCAGCTACTGCCTGGCCAGCTACTGCCAGGCCAGCTACTGCCTGGCCAGCTACTGCCAGGCCAGCTACTGCCTGGCTAGCTACTGCCTGGCCAGCTACTGCCAGGCCAGCTACTGCCAGGCCAGGTACTGCCTGGCCAGCTACTGCCTGGCTAGCTACTGCCTGGCCAGCTACTGCCTGGCCAGCTACTGCCAGGTCAGCTACTGCCTGGCCAGCTACTGCCAGGCCAGCTACTGCCAGGCCAGCTAATGCCTGGCCAGCTACTGCCTGCCCAGCTACTGCCTGCCCAGCTACTGCCTGGCCAGCTACTGCCAGGCCAGCTACTGCCTGGCCAGCTACTGCCTGCCCAGCTACTGCCTGGCCAGCTACTGCTTGGCCAGCTACTGCCAGGCCAGCTACTGCCTGGCCAGCTACTGCCAGGCCAGCTACTGCCTGGACAGCTACTGCCTGGCCAGCTACTGCCTGCCCAGCTACTGCCTGGCTAGCTACTGCCTGGCCAGCTACTGCCAGGCCAGCTACTGCCTGGCCAGCTACTGCCAGGCCAGCTACTGCCTGGCTAGCTACTGCCTGCCCAGCTACTGCCTGGCCAGCTACTGCCTGGCCAGCTACTGCCTGGCCAGCTACTGCCTGGCTAGCTACTGCCTGGCCAGCTACTGCCTGGCTAGCTACTGCCTGGCCAGCTACTGCCTGGCTAGCTACTGCCTGGCCAGCTACTGCCTGGCCAGCTACTGCCTGGCCAGCTACTGCCTGGCTAGCTACTGCCTGGCCAGCTACTGCCTGGCCAGCTACTGCCTGGCCAGCTACTGCCTGGCCAGCTACTGCCTGCCCAGCTACTGCCTGGCTAGCTACTGCCAGGCCAGCTACTGCCTGGCTAGCTACTGCCTGGCCAGCTACTGCTTGGCCAGCTACTGCCAGGCCAGCTACTGCCTGGCCAGCTACTGCCTGGCCAGCTACAATATGTACACATTACTCACCAATATGTACACATTACTCACCAATATGTACACATTACTCACCAATATGTACACATTACTCACCAATATACACACATTACTCACCAATATACACACATTACTCACCAATATGTACACATTACTCACCAATATGTACACATTACTCACCAATATACACACATTACTCACCAATATACACACATTACTCACCAATATACACACACCATACTCACCAATATGTACACATTACTCACCAATATGTACATATTACTCATAAATATACACACACCATACTCACCAATATGTACACATTACTCACCAATATGTACACATTACTCACCAATATGTACACATTACTCACCAATATGTACACATAACTCACCAATATGTACACATTACTCACCAATATGTACACATTACTCACCAATATATACACATTACTCACCAATATGTACACATTACTCACCAATATGTACACATTACTCACCAATATGTACACATTACTCACCAATATGTACGCATTACTCACCAATATATACACATTACTCACCAATATGTACTCATTACTCACCAATATGTACACATTACTCACCAATATGTACACATTACTCACCAATATGTACACATTACTCACCAATAAGTACACATTACTCACCAATATGTACACATTACTCACCAATATATACACATTACTCACCAATATGTACACATTACTCACCAATATGTACACATTACTCACCAATATGTACACATTACTCACCAATATGTACACATTACTCACCAATATGTACACATTACTCACCAATATGTACACATTACTCACTAATATGTACACATTACTCACCAATATGCACACATTACTCACCAATATGTACATATTACTCACCAATATACACACATTACTCACCAATATGTACACATTACTCACCAATATGTACACATTACTCACCAATATACACACATTACTCACCAATATACACACACATTACTCACCAATATGTACACATTACTCACCAATATGTACATATTACTCACCAATATACACACATTACTCACCAATATGTACACATTACTCACCAATATGTACACATTACTCACCAATATACACACACATTACTCACCAATATGTACACATTACTCACCAATATGTACACATTACTCACCAATATATACACATTACTCACCAATATGTACACATTACTCACCAATATGTACACATTACTCACCAATATGTACACATTACTCACCAATATGTACACATTACTCACCAATATGTACACATTACTCACCAATATGTACACATTACTCACCAATATGTACACATTACTCACCAATATACACACATTACTCACCAATATACACACACATTACTCACCAATATGTACACATTACTCACCAATATACACACATTACTCACCAATATACACACATTACTCACCAATATGTACATATTACTCACCAATATACACACACCATACTCACCAATATGTACACATTACTCACCAATATGTACACATTACTCACCTATATGTACACATTACTCACCAATATGTACACATTACTCACCAATATGTACACATTACTCACCAATATGTACACATTACTCACCAATATGTACACATTACTCACCAATATACACACACATTACTCACCAATATGTACACATTACTCACCAATATACACACATTACTCACCAATATACACACATTACTCACCAATATGTACACATTACTCACCAATATGTACACATTACTCACCAATATACACACATTACTCACCAATATACACACATTACTCACCAATATACACACACCATACTCACCAATATGTACACATTACTCACCAATATGTACATATTACTCACCAATATACACACACCATACTCACCAATATGTACACATTACTCACCAATATGTACACATTACTCACCAATATATACACATTACTCACCAATATATACACATTACTCACCAATATGTACACATTACTCACCAATATGTACACATTACTCACCAATATGTACACATTACTCACCAATATGTACACATTACTCACCAATATATACACATTACTCACCAATATGTACACATTACTCACCAATATGTACACATTACTCACCAATATGTACACATTACTCACCAATATGTACACATTACTCACCAATATGCACACATTACTCACCAATATGTACATATTACTCACCAATATACACACATTACTCACCAATATGTACACATTACTCACCAATATGTACACATTACTCACCAATATACACACATTACTCACCAATATACACACACATTACTCACCAATATGTACACATTACTCACCAATATGTACATATTACTCACCAATATACACACATTACTCACCAATATGTACACATTACTCACCAATATGTACACATTACTCACCAATATATACACATTACTCACCAATATGTACACATTACTCACCAATATATACACATTACTCACCAATATGTACACATTACTCACCAATATGTACACATTACTCACCAATATGTACACATTACTCACCAATATACACACACATTACTCACCAATATGTACACATTACTCACCAATATACACACATTACTCACCAATATACACACACATTACTCACCAATATGTACACATTACTCACCAATATACACACATTACTCACCAATATACACACATTACTCACCAATATGTACATATTACTCACCAATATACACACACCATACTCACCAATATGTACACATTACTCACCAATATGTACACATTACTCACCAATATGTACACATTACTCACCAATATGTACACATTACTCACCAATATGTACACATTACTCACCAATATGTACACATTACTCACCAATATACACACACATTACTCACCAATATGTACACATTACTCACCAATATGTACACATTACTCACCAATATACACACATTACTCACCAATATACACACACATTACTCACCAATATGTACACATTACTCACCAATATACACACATTACTCACCAATATACACACATTACTCACCAATATGTACACATTACTCACCAATATGTACACATTACTCACCAATATACACACATTACTCACCAATATACACACATTACTCACCAATATACACATATCATACTCACCAATATGTACACATTACTCACCAATATGTACATATTACTCACCAATATACACACACCATACTCACCAATATGTACACATTACTCACCAATATGTACACATTACTCACCAATATATACACATTACTCACCAATATGTACACATTACTCACCAATATGTACACATTACTCACCAATATGTACACATTACTCACCAATATGTACACATTACTCACCAATATATACACATTACTCACCAATATGTACACATTACTCACCAATATGTACACATTACTCACCAATATGTACACATTACTCACCAATATGTACACATTACTCACCAATATGTACACATTACTCACCAATATGTACACATTACTCACCAATATATACACATTACTCACCAATATGTACACATTACTCACCAATATGTACACATTACTCACCAATATGTACACATTACTCACCAATATGTACACATTACTCACCAATATGTACACATTACTCACCAATATGTACACATTACTCACCAATATGCACACATTACTCACCAATATGTACATATTACTCACCAATATACACACATTACTCACCAATATGTACACATTACTCACCAATATGTACACATTACTCACCAATATGTACACATTACTCACCAATATACACACACATTACTCACCAATATGTACACATTACTCACCAATATGTACATATTACTCACCAATATACACACATTACTCACCAATATGTACACATTACTCACCAATATGTACACATTACTCACCAATATACACACACATTACTCACCAATATGTACACATTACTCACCAATATGTACACATTACTCACCAATATATACACATTACTCACCAATATGTCCACATTACTCACCAATATGTACACATTACTTACCAATATGTACACATTACTCACCAATATGTACACATTACTCACCAATATGTACACATTACTCACCAATATACACACACATTACTCACCAATATGTACACATTACTCACCAATATACACACATTACTCACCAATATACACACACATTACTCACCAATATGTACACATTACTCACCAATATACACACATTACTCACCAATATACACACATTACTCACCAATATGTACATATTACTCACCAATATACACACACCATACTCACCAATATGTACACATTACTCACCAATATGTACACATTACTCACCAATATGTACACATTACTCACCAATATGTACACATTACTCACCAATATGTACACATTACTCACCAATATGTACACATTACTCACCAATATGTACACATTACTCACCAATATACACACACATTACTCACCAATATGTACACATTACTCACCAATATACACACATTACTCACCAATATACACACATTACTCACCATTATACACACATTACTCACCAATATACACACATTACTCACCAATATACACACATTACTCACCAATATACACACACATTACTCACTCATATACACACACATTACTCACCATTATACACACACATTACTCACCATTATACACACACATTACTCACCAATATACACACATTACTCACCAATATACACACATTACTCACCAATATACACACACATTACTCACTCATATACACACACATTACTCACCATTATACACACACATTACTCACCATTATACACACACATTACTCACCAATATACACACATTACTCACCATTATACACACATTACTCACCAATATACACACACATTACTCACTCATATACAACTACACAACTCATGCAAGGTTTTATATATGTTTATCAAGTTAATAATGGAACGTCGACCCAATATGTTAGTGAGCGGGAATATTAGTGTTGGGGTGAGTCGGTAGCGAGGGTTCCCTGCTGTGGACACTCACTCACGTTCAGCCAATCACATTATCACTCACCGCACGTCCTGCGATTCTATTGGTCATCAGCGGGTCATTCTCCCGGCGCTCCACACTGCCAGATTGTGAGTAACCTCAGGAGTTACCTCATACTGTTAATGAGGACCTCACACACACACACACACACACACACACACACACACACACACACACACACACACACACACACACACACACACACACACACACACACACACACACACACACACACACACACACACACACACACACACACACATGTTGTAGATGTTATAGACAGGAATTTCCTAACACAACATGTGAAGGAAGACACAAGGGAAAGAGGAGGAGATGCACCGAGCCTATTAGACCTGATTTTCACCCAGAACGTAGAAGATATCGAGAATTTAGAGCATGAAATACCTCTAGGGGCCAGTGACCATTGTGTCCTAGTCTTTGACTACATGATGGAATTCAAACTTATGACCATGGGACAAGAGATCTGGGAAAGGAGAGCTGACTACAGGAAAGGGGACTATATGAGGATAAGGGACTATCTGGGTGAAGTGCAGTGGGAGGAAGAAATTAGAGGAAAAACAGTCCAAGATATGATGGACCTAGTCATACAGAAATGCCAGGAGGCCGAAGAGAGATTTATACCAACGGTAAAGGGAAAAAATAAGAAGGAATATAATAACCCATGGTTTAATAGACAGTGTCAGGAAGCAAAAATGGCCAGCAGACGGGAGTGGAGGAAGTACAGAAGACAAAGAACAGAGGACACCAGAAGCAGATACAACAGATCTAGGAACGATTACATTAACATAAGACGAACATCGGAAAGGGACTATGAGAACGATATTGCAATCAAAGCGAAAAAACAACCTAAGTTACTACACAGTCATATAAGAAGAAAAATGTCGGTGAACGACCAAGTGACAAGACTAAGGAAGACAGAGGGGGCATATACTGAAAGTGACAAGGAAATCTGCGAGGCACTGAATGCCAGTTTCCATGGAGTGTTCACTACCGAGCCTGAGCAGCTCCCATTGTTGGAAGGGGTTACCCTAGATGAAAGACTATCAGATATAGAGGTGACAGCAGAGGAGGTAATGAAACAGTTGACAACTCTAGATGCAACTAAAGCAGTTGGACCAGACAAAGTATCACCGTGGATACTAAAAGAAGCAGCACAGGCCCTCAGCGTGCCTCTGGCAATGATCTTTAATGAGTCACTTATGTCAGGAGAATTGCCTAGTTGCTGGAAGAAGGCAAATGTCGTGCCGATCTTCAAGAAAGGAGATAGGGAGGAGGCACTTAACTACAGACCTGTATCACTGACAAGCATCCCCTGTAAAATACTGGAAAGAATAATTAGGCTGCGACTGGTTGCACACCTGGAGAACATTAGGTTTGTGAACAAACATCAACATGGGTTCTGGACAGGGAAATCGTGCCTAACAAACCTTCTGGAATTCTATGATAAAATAACGAGGATAAGACAGGACAGAGATGGTTGGGCAGACTGCATATTTCTGGACTGCCAAAAAGCCTTTGATACAGTACCGCACATGAGACTGCTGTTCAAGCTCGAGAGGCAGGCGGGGGTGGGGGGAAAGGTCCTAGAATGGATAAGGAACTACCTAACAGGAAGGAGCCAAAGAGTTACGGTAAGGGGCGAGAAGTCGGACTGGCGAACAGTAACAAGTGGAGTACCACAAGGATCGGTGCTGGGACCAATTCTATTTCTTGTATATGTTAACGACATGTTTACAGGCGTAGAGTCCTACATGTCGATGTTTGCGGATGATGCAAAGTTGATGAGAAGAGTTGTGACAGATGAGGATTGCAGGATCCTCCAAGAGGACCTGAACAGATTGCAGAGATGGTCAGAGAAATGGCTACTAGAATTCAACACGAGCAAATGTAAAGTTATGGAAATGGGACTAGGAGATAGGAGACCAAAGGGACAGTACACAATGAAGGGGAACAGCCTACCTGTAACGACGCGTGAAAGAGACCTGGGGGTGGACGTAACACCTAATCTATCTCCTGAGGCACATATTAATAGGATAACGACAGCAGCGTACTCTACACTGGCAAAAGTTAGAACATCATTCAGAAACCTAAGTAAGGAGGCATTTAGGGCGCTTTACACTGCCTACGTAAGGCCAGTCTTAGAGTATGCCGCCTCATCATGGAGTCCCCATCTGAAGAAGCATATAATGAAATGGAAAAGGTTCAGAGGTTTGCAACGAGACTCGTCCCAGAGCTACGAGGGATGGGGTATGAAGAGCGCCTGAGGGAACTGTGCCTTACGACACTAGAAAGGAGAAGGGAGAGGGGGGACATGATAGGAACGTTTAAGATACTCAGAGGAATTGACAGAGTGGACATAGACGAAATGTTCACACGGAATAGTAACAGAACGAGAGGACATGGATGGAAGCTTGAAACTCAGATGAGTCACAGAGATGTTAGGAAGTTTTCTTTTAGCGTGAGAGTAGTGGGGAAATTGAATGCACTTCAGGAACAGGTTGTGGAAGCAAATACTATTCATAATTTTAAAACCAGGTATGATAGGGAAATAGGACAGGAGTCATTGCTGTAAACAACCGATGCTCGAAAGGCGGGATCCAAGAGTCAATGCTCGATCCTGCAGACACAACTAGGTGAGTACAACTAGGTGAGTACACACACACACACACACACACACACACACACACACACACACACACACACACACACACACACACAGACACACACACACACACACACACACACACACACACACACACACACACACACACACACACACACACACACACACACACACACACACACACACACACACACACACACACACACACACACTCACACTCACACACACACACACTGTACACCAGTTGATTGACAGTTGAGAGGCAATTTTATGACCGGGACCAAAGAGCCAGAGCTCAACTCCGGCAAGCACAAATAGGTGAATACACTCACACACACACTCACACACACACACACACACTCACACACACACACACAGGAGGAGGCGGCAAACCAAGCAACCTTGGAGGAATTTGACCTCACCAGTGATGAGGTCAAAAGGTGTCTGCTGGAGTTGGATGTGACAAAGGCTGTTGGGCCTGACAGAATCTCATCATGGATACGAAAGAAAGGTGCAGAAGCACTAAGTTTGCCACTCTCTATGGTGTATAACAGGTCACTGGAAACAGGAGACTTACCAGAAAGTTAGAAGACAGCTAACGTGGTCCCAATATACAAGAAGAATGACAGGCAAGAGGCACTGAACTACAGGCCAGTTTCCTTACCTTACATACCATGCAAGGTGATGGAGAAGATCGTGAGGAAAAGGCTCGTAGAGCATCTGGAGGGAAATAACTATGTAACGCACCACCAACATGGGTTCAGGGATGGTAAATCGTGCCTCACACGTTTAATAGAATTTTATGACCAGGCAACAAAAATTAGGCAGGAAAGAGAAGGGTGGGCCGACTGCATTTTCCTGGACTGCCAAAAAGCCTTTGACACAGTACCCCATAAAAGGCTGTTAAAAAAGTTGGAGCAACATTCAGGAGTAAAAGGGAAGGTGCTCCAGTGGATAAGGGAGTACTTAAGCAACAGGAAACAGCGAGTAACGGTGAGGGGGGGGGGAGATATCAGAGTGGCGAGATGTCACCAGCGGAGTCCCACAGGGCTCAGTACTTGGACCCATCCTGTTTCTAATATATGTAAACGATCTTCCGGAGGGTATAGACTCATTCCTCTCGATGTTTGCTGATGATGCAAAAATTATGAGAAGAATCAAGACGGATGAAGATAGACAGAGACTACAGGATGACCTGGACAAACTGGAGGAATGGTCTAGAAAATGGCTGCTGAAGTTCAACTCAGGAAAGTGTAAGGTGATGAAATTAGGCGAAGGGAGCAGGAGGCTGAACACAAGGTATCATCTGGGAGGTGAAATCCTGCAAGAGTCAAATAGAGAGAAAGATTTTGGGGTTGATATCACACCGAACCTGTCCCCAGACGCCCACATCAAAAGAATATCATCAGCGGCATATGCTAGACTGGCCAACATAAGAACTGCCTTTAGAAACTTGTGTAAGGAATCTTTCAGAACCCTGTATACCACTTATGTAAGACCAATCCTGGAGTATGCAGCTCCAGCCTGGAGTCCATACCTAGTTAAACACAAGACAAAGCTAGAGAAGATTCAGCGGTATGCCACCAGGCTCGTCCCGGAACTGAGAGGAATGAGCTACGAGGAAAGGCTAAAGGAGCTGAACCTCACATCCCTGGAAAACAGAAGAGTAAGGGGAGACATGATAACCACCTACAAAATTCTCAGGGGAAGTGACAGGGTGGACAAAGACAAACTCTTCAGCACGGGTGGGACACGAACAAGGGGACACAGGTGGAAGCTGAGTACCCAGATGAGCCACAGAGACGTTAGAAAGAATTTTTTCAGTGTCAGAGTAGTTAATAAATGGAATGCTTTAGGCAGTGATGTGGTGGAGGCTGACTCCATACACAGTTTCAAGTGTAGATATGATAGAGCCCAGTAGGCTCAGGAATCTGTACACCAGTTGATTGAAGTTGAGAGGCGGGACCAAAGAGCCAAAGCTCAACCCCCGCAAGCACAATTAGGTAAGTACAATTAGGTAAGTACACACTCACACACAGGGGCCTGACGGCTGAGTGGACAGCGTTCGGGAATCATAGTTCTTAGGGTCCGGGTTCTATCCCCGGTGGAGGCTAAAACAAGTGGACAGAGTTTCTTTCCCTCTGATGCACCTGTTCACTTAGCAGTAAATAGGTACCTGAGAGTTAGACAGCTGCTACGGGCTGCTTCCTGTGTGTACTCACCTATTTGTGCTTGCTGGGGTTGAGCTTTGGCTCTTTGGTCCCGCCTCTCAACCGTCAATCAACTGGTGTACAGGTTCCTGAGCCTACTGGGCTCTATCATATCTACATTTGAAACTGTGTATGGAGTCAGCCTCCACCACATCACTGCCTAATGCATTCCACCTGTTAACTACTCTGACACTAAAAAAGTTCCTTCTTACGTCCCTGTGGCTCATGTGGGTACTCAGTTTCCATCTGTGTCCCCTTGTTCGCGTACCACCAGTGTTGAATAGTTTATCCTTGTTTACCCGGTCGATTCCCCTGAGGATTTTGTAGGTTGTGATCATGTCTCCCCTTACTCTTCTGTCTTCCAGTGTCGTAAGGTGCATTTCCCGCAGCCTTTCCTCGTAACTCATGCCTCTTAGTTCTGGGACTAGTCTAGTGGCATACCTTTGAACTTTTTCCAGCTTGGTCTTGTGATTGACAAGGTACGGGCTCCATGTTGGGGCCGCATACTCCTGGATTGGTCTTATATATGTGGAATACAAGATTCTGAATAATTCCTTACACAGGTTCCTGAACGCTTTTCTGATGTTAGCCAGCCTCGCATATGCCGCTGACGTTATTCTTTTTATGTGGGCTTCAGGAGACAGGTTTGGTGTGATATCAACTCCTAGATCTTTCTCTCTGTCCGTTTCATTAAGTACTTCATCTCCTATTCTGTATCCTGTGTCTGGCCTCCTGTTTCCACTGCCTAGTTTCATTACCTTGCATTTACTCGGGTAGAACTTCAACAGCCATTTGTTGGACCATTCACTCAGTCTGTCTAGGTCATCTACTAGCCTCCTACTATCATCATCTGTTTCAATCCTCCACATAATTTTTGCATCAGCAAATATTAAGAGAAACGAGTCTATACCCTCTGGGAGATCGTTTACATATATCAGAAACAGGATGGGTCCAAGGATTGACCCCTGCGGGACTCCACTTGTAACGTCTCGCCAATCTGAGACCTCACCCCTCACACTGACTCGTTGTGTCCTGTTACTTAGGTACTCCTTTATCCAATGGAGTACCTTCCCTTTCACTCCAGCCTGCACCGCCAGCTTTTTCACTAGCCTCATATGTGGTACAGTATCAAAGACTTTCTGGCAATCCAAAAATATGCAGTCTGCCCACCCTTCTCTTTCTTGCCTGATTTTTGTTGCCTTATCGTAGAATTCAAGTAACCCTGTGAGGTAGGACTTGCCATCCCTGAACCTATGTTGATGCTGTGCTACAAAGTTCTTTCGCTCCAGATATTCCAGTAGCTTTCTTCGCACAATCTTCTCCATCAGCTTGCATGGTATGCAGGTTAGGGACACTGACCTGTAGTTCAGTGTCTCCTGTCTATCCCCTTTCTTGTATATCGGGACTACGTTAGCTGCTTTCCAAATTTCTGGCAGTTCCCCTGTTGCCAGTGATTTGTTATACACTATGGAGAGTGGCAGACACAGTTCTTCTGCTCCTTCCTTTAGCACCCAAGGGGAGATTCCATCTGTGCCTATAGCCTTTGTCACATCCAACTCTAGTAAACACTTCCTTACTTCCCCGCTAGTAATCTCAAACTTTTCCATTCGTTCCTGGTTAACTATTCCTTCTCTTATTTCTGGAATTTCTCCTTGCTCTAAGGTGAAGACCTCCTGGAATTTCTTATTCAGTTTCTCACACACTTCCTTGTCGTTTGTAGTGAATCCTTTTGCCCCTATCCTTAATTTCATTACCTGTTCCATTACTGTTGTTTTTCTCCTGATGTGGCTGTGCAACAATTTAGGCTGAGTCTTTGCCTTGCTTGCGATGTTATTTTCATATTGTCTTTCTGCCTCTCTTCTCATCCTGACATATTCATTCCTGGCATTCTGGTATCTTTCTCTTCTCTCCAGTGTCCTGTTATTCCTATAGTTTCTCCATGCCCTTTTACTTTGCTGCTTAGCTAGCCTACATCTCTGATTATACCATGGGTTTCTCATCTTCATTTCATTGTTTTCCTTTTGGACTGGGACAAACTTGTTTGCTGCGTCCTTGCGCTTCTGCGTGATGTAGTCCACCATATCTTGGGCCGTCTTTCCCCTGTGCTCATTTTCCCCATGCTATATCTGTTAGGAATTTTCTTATCTCCTTATAGTTTCCCTTTCGGAATACCAACCTTTTGTTTTCAGTATCCCTCCTCAAGTTCAATACCCCCTTCTTCAATCAGATACTCAAACACCAGTACACTTTGATCGCTCATTCGTACTGGGGCCTCAAAACCGATTTCTCTTATGTTGAAGTCGTTCAGAGTGAAGACTAGGTCGAGTCTCGCTGGTTCGTCATTGCCTCTTATCCTTGTGGGTTCTCTGACATGCTGTGTTTAAAACTTTCTAGTCACCATCTCCAATAGTTTGGCTCTCCACGTATCCTCGCCTCCATGTGGTTCCTTGTTCTCCCAGTCAATCCTTCCGTGATTGAAGTCGACCATGATGAGCAGATGGGATCTATTTCTACAGGCAGCAGAGGCTGCCCTTTCAATTATAGTGTTAACTGCCATGTTGTTGTTGTCATACTCTTGACTGGGTCTTCTGTCATTTGGTGGAGGGTTGTATATTACTGCTACTACTATCCTTGGTCCTCCCATTGTCATGGTGCCTGCTATGTAGTCTCTGAACTCCTCACAGCCCGGGATAGCCATCTCCTTAAAACTCCATTCCTTTCTCATGAGTAGGGCCCCTCCGCCTCCTCCCCTATCTTCCCTCTCTGGGAAAACACGGCATTTGTTATGATTCCTGAGAGTTTTGTTACAGTGAGTCTGATTACATCTGGGTTCACTTCTTGTACACTTTCCCTTAGTTCACTTGCCTTGCTTGTGCTCCCATCTATGTTCGAGTACATTACCCTGAAACTGACTCTCTTCTGCTTCTCCTCTGGGGGGGGGGGACCTGTGGGGTCTGGGGTGAGTGGGAGCTGGGAGGATCTGGTACGGGGAGACTGGTGGAGGAGGAAGGGCTTGGGGGGGGGGAAGAGAGGGATGGTTGGGGGGGGGGGGAAGAGGGGGATGGTTGGAGGGGGGAAGAGGGGAAGTTTTGAGGAGTGTGAGAGCTGGGGAACCTTGGGGAAGCATGGGGGAAGGAGAGGCCTGGGGGACGGGGGAGAAGGGGGGGCCTTGGGGGGGGGCAGAAAAGGGGGGGAGGGCTTGGGGGGCGTGGGGGGGGGGGAAGGGAAGGCTGAGGTGGGTAAGGAAGAGGGGAGGGTTTAGGGGAGTGGTGGAGAGGGGAAGGCTTAGGTGGGGTGGGGGAGAGTGGGGGGGCTTAGGGGGGTGGAGGAGAACGGAGGGCTTGGGGGTGGGAGAGACGGGAGGGCATGCGGGAGAAGGGAGGGCTTGGGGGATGGGGGAGAAGGGAGGTCCTGGGGAGAGGGGTGAGTGGGAGGAGTGGCGGGGAGGGTGCCCTAAGTGGGTACCTAGTGAGGGGGCTGACAGGGGATGGGGCAGGTAGGGTGTCTGTTAGGTAGAATGTGTGAGTGTGTGTGTGTGTACTCACCTAATTGTGCTTGCGGGGGTAGAGCTCTGGCTCTTTGGTCCTGCCTCTCGATCATCACACACACACTCAACAGGTGTTGAGTGTGTGCGTGTGCGTGAAAAAAGTCTGTTGATTGATTGACAGTTGAGAGGCGGGACCATAGAGTCAGAGCGTAATATCCTCAAACACAACTAGGTGAATACACACACACACTTATTGGAGGTAGGACAACATCCAACTCTCACCTACAGCACACACTGAGGGAGACAGGTAGGCAAATGAGCTACATGCACTCAGGTAACAGTGTTTCCAAGAAGAGTCTCAAGGTTTGGTATACCAATGCTGATGGTGTATCCAATAAAGTAGAGGAAATAAAAGAAAGGGTTAGTGAAGCAGATGCTGACATAATTGCAATAGTGGAAACTAAAATAAATGACAGGATCTCGGCTACAGTCTTCCCAGAGGGATACCAAGTGATAAGGAAAGAAAGGACACAGAGACAGGGCGGGGGAGTGACACTCCACATAAAGCGGAAATGGAAATTTGAGGAACTAGAGAATCGGGGACTAATGGAAACACAAGCTCCATACTTGGGATTCTGACAGGTGATTTGAAGAGGATTGTGATCTTGATAATCTACAATCCCGCAATAAACAGTAGAAGACCCAGACAGGAAAATAATGATAACAACAAGGCATGTATAGATGTACTGCAGAGGGCAGCTCACAGAATGAGAGCGAAGCTGTTGGTGATGGGGGATCTCAATCACAGAGAGATCAATTGGTAATCAAGAAATCCCAATGATGGGGCAGAAACGTGGAGAGGAAAATTAGTAGTAGTTATTGACAGTAATTTCCTATCACAATATGTGAAGGAAGACACAAGGGAAGACACCAAGCCTATTAGACCTGATTTTCACCCAGAATGAGGAAGACATTACGAATACGGAACATTAAATGTCACTACGAGCCAGTGACCATTGTGTCATGTAGTCATGTCTTTGACTACATGATCGAGATTAATTAAAACTGTGAGCACAGGACAAGTGATCTGGGACAGAAGAGTAGACTATAGGAAAGGAGAAGGTAGGTCGATAAGAGTGGAATATCTGGGAGAAGTGCAGTAGGAAGAAGAACTAAGAGGAAAAACAGTGCAAGATATGATGGACTTATTCAAGTGGAAATGCAAGGAGACCGAAGAGAGATTTATACCAACAGTAAAGGAAAAGATTAGGAGGAAATATATAAAATCCCATAGTTTAATAGACTGTGTCAGGAGCAAAAATGAGCAGCCGGCGGGAGTGGAGAAAGTGCAGAGCACAAAGAACAGACGACAATACGATTAGATGCGACAGAGATAGGAATGAATACATTAATATAAGGAGAGAGTATCGGATAGGAATTATGAAAACGATATTGCAATGAAAGCGAAAAAGCAACCTTACATATTTTATAGTCATATATAAAGGAAATTGTCGGATAACGACCAAGTGACAAGACTAAGGAAAAGAGAAGCGTCATATACAGAAAGTGACAAGGAAATCTGCGAGGTATTGAATGCCAGTCTCCATGGAGTGTTCACAACCGAGCCTGAGCAGCTCCCATTGTTAGAAGAGGAGTTGACCCAAGATGAGAGACTATCAGATATAGAGGTGACAGCAGAGGAGGTAATGCAACAGTTGACAACACTGGATGAAGCTAAAGCAGTTGGACCAGACAATGTATCACCGTGATACTAAAAGAAGCAGAACAGGCCCACAGCGTGCGTCTACCAAGGATCTACAATAAGTCACTTACGAAGGGAGAGTTGCCCAGAAGCTGGAAGAAGGCAAATGTGGAACCAATTTTCAAGAAAAGATATTTGGAAGAGTCACTTGAGTACAGACCAGCATCACTGGTCTAGTGAACATTAGGTATG